>NC_092231.1:51895095-52198795 GCF_036320965.1 Panulirus ornatus
TGCCTACGCCCTCGCCAACATATCATTATTATTTGTTATTATCATTATCATTATAATCTTTACTATCATGTATCATTATTATCATCATCATAATTATATTATCACTATTATGATAATTGTTACTATCATTAAATATCATTATTATGGTCATATGATTACAATTAATTATTAAGTATAATATGTTCTGGTATACTGAAGGTTCAATATGCTGGTTGTCAAGTGGGAAGTTAGATATTGGTATGGGATTGTCATTTTCACATGTAGGTTAGTAGGGTAATATATTGTGTTACCTAACGTGTGTGGTTTTCGGCATTATAATCATCGATATGTAATGATTAAAAATCTTATTTACTGATCTTATCAGTTTTAAAACCCGATATATGATACATCTCCTTCCGTTGACCTTATTTTTGTCTACAATTCGGTATGTTCATGTGTGTGTGGTTTAGAATTTAGCGTGACTAAGTATTGTAAATCACTGCAGGTTGTGGTGCGCATTATCACCGAGGCCCATGAGTCTCAAAGATCAAGGTCATGGGTTCGAGTCTCCAACATTCAGTATGTTCATCCATCGTTATAGTGAAGATCTTGACGATATATTGGATTTTGACATTATTGAATGCGTTGGGTCAAAGATCAGTGATTTTAGAGTTTTTAGTGAGATAGTATTGAAGTGGGAGATGTAGTGGGGAGGCCAAAGAACCAGATGGTGTCCAGAGAGTAGTGAGATAATGACCCTTGTCCTGCCCCATTAGGTCAGGTCATAATGGCACTTAGCGAGGTAAGAGTTTAGAGTCAAGAACAGAGGCAAGTTATTTTGGGAACAAAGTGATGTGAGTGTGTCAGCAGTTATGATGTAAGAGACCCAGGTATTAGTGTTGGGTGATTTAAATGCGAAGGTAAGTAAGGTGGCTGTGGAGGTTATAACTGAGGTGCATGGAAATGGTGAAAAACTTGTGGTTGTGTTGTGTGTAAGGATGGTGTTGGGAATTACCTGGTTTGTTAAAATGAGATTTATACATCAATATACGTATGTGAGGTAGGAGAGATGGCCAGTGGGCTGACTGGATTACATGTTAATTGAGTGGCGTGTAAAAGAGAGACTTTTGGATGTAAATGTGCTGAAAGGGGCAGTGGTGTGATTTTGATCACCATCTTGTGGAGACGACAGTGGAAGATCTGAAGAGGTTTCGAAAGAGGGAACAATGTCGGGCGGAAGAGGTGGCGAGAGAAGTGAACTTGGAAAAGAGACTTGTGTGAAGGAAATACCAAGAGGATTGAGTGCCACATACACTCTTACTGTTGTAAATAATACCTTTCTATGTAGATGACGTAACAGATGTTGAATGAACAGAGGAGTTGGGATATGACATGAAAACGTTGAGGAATAAATGAAGGAAAGATTGAGATATACAAGATGATGGCGGGACGCAATGATGGTTGTAATCTATAGCCAGCTGGGTTAGTTTTTATAAGTTGTGTTTAGTAGTAGGTCCAAGTTTGTGGTCTATGATATAATGTTGATGCCAGTGAGTACCGGCTGGCGCGGGTCCCACAAGGTGGGTCAAGTTTTGTAGTGTGAGTGTGGTATAGGGTGGTGTGTGTTTCCCACTTGTAGATGATGGGCCGCATCATGACCTGGACGTTATAACCTCTTGAACAACACCTGTGCTGCTACACTTGCAACTCTCCTTTCTAAGGCGTTTTTATGCTTCATATAACTTGTCTTTTGTGAATCATTCTAAAGTAGATTACCAAAATTATTTGTACTATGTTGTTTCTGTGAAAATATATTCTGAAAGCACATGCTGTTCGTCTTCCAGGCATTGCCATTGATACAATAATTGGTGGCAGGTGATAGTTGATATATGAACGGTTGTGGCCAGTTAGTGGACCCGGGGGTTTGTAACTGGTTGAGGGCCAGTTGTGACCCACGTGGGCTTTGTGACTAGTTGGGAGGTCAGCGCTTTCTTGACAGGTGGGGGCTTGTGACTGGTTGAGGACAGCATGTACCACGGTGTGGTTGTGACTGGTTGAGGCTAGCGTGACCAGTGGGTGTTGTGTCTGGTTGAAGCAGCACCCTCCGCTCCCGTTGCACTGTCCCCTGCTCCCCTTTCGTGACCTTTCTCTCCCCGTAGAGGCTTTTCAGAATCCCCCGTGACTACGTGGGGTTGTGACTGGTTGAAGCCAGTCGTAGACCACGTGGGGTTGTGATGGTTGAGCAGAGCGTTACCACGTTGGGGTTATGACTGGTTGAGGCCAGCGTGACACTTGGGGTTTTGTGATGGTTGAGGCTAACGTGACCCACGTGGGGTTGTTGACTGGGGGTGTTGACATGGAGTGGTCGTCGTCCCACAAGGTCGGTTATTTAGTATTTCGGAAACGGAGGGGGAAGATTCACAGTGGGACGTTTAAAAACACAAATGTTGGAATCATCACTACTTTTCAACGAATTGATTGAAATCAATGAATGAAATATTTCAAATTTCATGAAAAAAATAAGACAAAAGAAAGTGTTGTTTATTAAATCTATTTCATTTTTCTTACGATCATGTGAAAATAATTGCCAGATGATAACCCCGTGCTGTGCTAACCCAGCGACCATACTTGACGGTTTTATTGTTAGTACGATCCATTAGGGTATGCCAGAGCCCAGGAAAACTTCTCATATTCATCAAAGTTAGGTTATCATTTCTCTCTGTTCCACTCCGAGATCAAGATAAAACACATGTGATTAACCAGAACAAAGCCACACCCTCCTGACAGACCACCAACGACCTACTGAAACCTTTTTGACCACCAAAGTTGATGACCAAAATTTTATTTGGCGCTAGATTTTCTCTCCGAAAAGCGCTAGGAAAAAGCGTTAAACTTGCTAAAATGACAGCGAAAAAAATGGCTCTTCGAATTATTTTGCTCTTTGTCGTGCCAATTGAATATTGACAGATACGACTGACTGCTTTAACACTTAATACTCCATTATTCCAATCTGCTAATTACCAATTCGCAGTCTCTTCGTCCCTCGGTGACCTGTGGTTGTGGTGGTCTATGTTGGGGTCCAGTTGTGGTTGTGATAACTGTATCCTTTTCAATAATCCAGTGTTTGTTCAGTTTCTTCCTCGGCTGTTCATAATCATATACACAGTTTCCATTTTCATCTTAGTTCATAATGATTAGTTTGTATTGCAATTAAGCTTTTGGGGGGATTTAAATCAATATATCGAAGCTTTTCACTTACATGTTATCTAACTAAAGCTTTCCTCCAGTGAGATCCTTGTACGAGGCAGTTTCCGTCCTAAGTGCTAGGGTCACAGTGTTCTGCTTCCCACAATACATGATAAGCTTCCTCAACTGGAACTTAATGCGTGGAAGAATTTCTTCGTTGTCAGTTAACATCTTTGGCTAATTTCCAGTATTCCAGGCTTTATGGGTTGCAGACATTACTAGTACTCAGTGATGTCACTGACTGTAACACTTGGACATTATCTGGACAAACGTTGACGAAGCTGTTTCACCAAAACTCCACTACATCTGTTTGTAATCTTCCTCGGATATCCTTTTCATCCAGACGCTTACTTGTGCCATCTCCTTTTCAATATCGTTCTCAAGGGACGCACGTGGGGTTAAGTAGTTCTCTATTGAATCTCCTTCATTTAAGTTCTGCCTGGTTGGAACCTTAGAATTATCCGTGAACAGCCACGTACATATAAGTTGAATAAGGTCACTTAGCAGTTTGGATTGGTCCAGTGCCTCGATTTAAATTTTCATTTACGCAGTGGACCTTCTACGAGAATATTACTTCAGGAATCTCAGGGAAGGCATAGTTTTTCTTGTCACTAAATACATCTGTGATAGAGATTCTGATATGTGTTAACACCTTTCATCATTTCTTGCTATTTCAAATGTGAGCATAAGTTCAACCCACTGTGCAGTATTATGACAACTGCTGATTCAGTTGACAGCAGCGGAGGTTGGCTTGCTGTATAGATTTCATTGGAGGTTGACCATCACTGGCAGAGTAGGAGAATCAAGTATAGGTTTCTCTGATGATAAACTCCAGGTTCCTAGGGAGGATACTCTGCTGCAGCACGAGCAACTAGAGTGGTAGAATGACACACACACACTTGATCAAGATCACTGAGGGAACTTCTAATCTGGAGTGTATCATACACTACACTGTTAACATCTGTCATACCAGAAGCATGTGTCGGGGCTAATTGCAATAAGGTTTTTGTAACTCAACCATTATTTTTAAAAGACTTCTCTTGATGGGATCACATATCCCATTATCATTACAGTCAGTCAGCTCAACAAGGTCAAGAAAAGTCATTACAATCTTATTCTACTTCAGGAATAGAATTGACAAACAATACCCATTCATTTCGTTTACAGTATTGTCATTACTCTCTTCGTTAGTGCTAAACTTCTGACTGCCATATTCACTTTTAAATTGCTGTTAAAATGGCGGTGGGCAAACACATTGCGCACAACTGCACTACCACTTCCACCTTTTTCCTGAAATTCTTGCATTCTTTACTGTTTGCAAATCCTGCTTTGCAAAGCTTACTGAGAATGATGAACAACACGTATGTACAATGTTCCAGCAGTGATTAGTGAACAGTGACACATTTCCTTCAGCCTCCCGTGCCATCATCCATGACTGGTTTCAACAGAATTGTTGTTTGTCTTTGAGGACTGAATGGACTCTTCAGCTGTCTTGCGTTTAGCAGATTGGTTGATATGACGAGCGGTGGATGGTATGTTCAGAGGCTGTTTCTGTTACATTCATAGAAAACTGTTACGCCCAAGGGGGAGGCTCAATCCCACGACCCCGAGATTAAGAGTCTCTGTGCTCTACGACTGAGCTAGCCGGGCTTATATAAAACCGTGTTTCGAGTGTATTTGTGTGTTTAAAACGAGGTGATAACCACCATCATTAACCCCTATCAACGCTGTATTATCAGACGATAAGTTCATAAACTGGACCTGAGGTCACATGATAGATACATAAGGGGATCCGACCATTGCCTTATCAACGTCCTGAGGACCCGGCTGCTGAAGTGTCAGGTTAGCTAAGAGGCATAATCATCGTCTCTGTTCTGATGGTGTTGTGAGAGTAAGACACTAATGGTTAGGAGGCAGCCATGTGTGTCTGGAGACACTCTCCTCTCTGTCTGATGTTGTGGAGTAAGACACTATGGTTAGGATGGCAGCAAGTGTGTCGGAGGGACACTCTCATTCTGTCTGATGTTGTGAGTGTAAGGACACTAATGGTTAGGAGGCAGCAAGTGTGTCTGGAGACACCCCTCCTCTCTGTCTGATGATGTGAGACGTAAGGACACTAATGGTGAGGAGGCAGTAAGTGTGTCTGGAGAGACACTCTCCTCTTGTCTGATGTTGTGTGAAGTAAGACACTAATGGTTAGGAAGGCAGCAAGTGTGTCTGAGGAAGGGTAGTAGGTGGTGGGGCCAAGCCTGATTGTGTTGATCAAGTTAAATATGTATCATAACGGTAGTTGGTTGGCTGGTTAGTGAGGATTTAGGCCCATCAACTTCCCAGGGTCATAGGCACATGATACATCAAATTAACAACTACACGCAATAATCTTTATCGCCTTTAGGTGTTGATGATAATTCTAATACCACATACACTTTATATACCTGGCCCTTTGCCCCAATAACATATGGGTACATCATTGATTATATCCACGGGAACTGTTGACGTAGAAAACACGAATAACATTTGATTGTATCTATCATTATGGATATTTTGGTTCATTTATAAACTAATCTGTTAGAATTCAGTCAATGGTTTTTATCAAAGCTATAAATATCATAAGATATCCAATATAGTTTATCAGTTACTTATAAAATAGTAATACAAAATGAATCTGGAAGAGTGTTCATAACGACGTTATATATTACAGTTCTGTAAAGTCCTCATTTCTAAGTATTTAGTGGCTGTATGATTTAAGACCAGTAAGGTTTCCCTCGTACCATAATGATTTAAACAGTAGGTTTCCCTCGTACCATAATGATTAAGACAGTAGGTTTCCCTACGTCCCAATTTTTTGAATTGATTTAAGACCAGTAGGTTTCCCTCGTACATAATGATTTAAGACCAGTAGGTTTTCCTCGTTCTTAATGATTTAAGACCTGTAGGTTTCCCGTACCCATAATGATTTAACGACAGTAGGTTTCCTAGTTACCTTATTGATTTAAGTCCAGTGTTTACCTCGATCCATTAATGATTTATGTCCAGTAGTTCCCTCGTACCTAATGAGTTATGCAGTAGGTTTCCCTAGACCATAAATGATTTAAGGACCAGTAGGTTTCCTGCTCGTACCATATGATTTAAGACCTGTAGGTTTACCTGTACATATGATTTAAGACAGTAGGTTTCCTGTTCATAATGATTTAAGCCAGTAGGTGTCCTCGTAATATGATTTAAGACCGGTAGGTTTACCTCGTTCCATAATGATTTAGACCATAGGTTTCCTCGTACCATTAAAACCTTTTACGATGTTAAATCGTGAAAGTGATTTAATATTTTGAAGGATAATGGCTTTATTTTGATGCACCAAACTGTTTATGTACAACCCGTATTTTTCTTCTCTTGTCAGTATTCACAACCAAGTTAACGTCTGCAGTTTATACTTTTGGGTAGGTTTGTTTTTTACCTTCTTCAACGATGTAATTCATCAACACATGTTGAAGAAGTAGGACGTGATTTACACAACAATCTTACGTGGCAGTACAAAGTGCTAACAACGGTTTGACTTGTCACACATATCTGCACCCACCCTCCCTGGCCTCCAGAAAAGTTTATGGTATACGCATATTCGCGGTTCGAAGGATCAGCCAGGTGTTGAATATCATTCATTTTCAGTATTAATCCCATAATAAAATGCCTTAATTATGTCGATACATGCCTTGGTGATCAATAACTGGTGTGATAGAGTCTATATCCAGCCAGGTTAATCTATCTACATATCTTTTAGTTGACCAGAAAAGATTAAACTGGGAGGTCGACCAGGGGTTGACTTTGATGTCTACTGGAAGTCAGGTGGAATTGGTGTCTGTTTAATGCAGTCTTTTATCGTCTTCTGGTTGCTTAAAGATAGGAATGAAGTCATGGAGCTACACACTTGGGTTAATTATTTACCACCTTCTTTATATAAGAAAAAAGATAATGACTTGTTAAGAAGTAAATGATACATCAAAACAAAAATTCTTAGGTACGCTATGCTTGTCCTAAATGCTAACTTTCATACAAATCTGCACCGTGGGTCTGCTAAACATCAGTGGATAAGCTTATCATAGCTATGGAATGATTAGTTGATTAATCTTGGATTTGATATCTATGTGAAAAGACCATATATTCCCTGGTGATCAATAATAGTGTAACCGGCCTGGCTGTCTCTGTGTTGTTCTTTCATTACTCCATTCTCACTTTATACGTTAGATCATGCATCAATACAAAAACTACTCATCACCCACACATGGAAGACGTCACTGCCTATCCAGCCAAGCCCGGGGGAGCATAAAAAGGACCCCCAATGGGAAGGTGGCACCTGGTAACCCGGGGCCGGCCTTTTTGGCAAGATTTGGGGTGGAGGGCCAAAAAACAAATACCTAAATAAGGCTGTTTACCCAGGCCACCTCCCCTGCCCGCCCGCCCGCCCCAACCCGGGAAACAAAAAGCAACAGGTGAAGACCCCACCCCTGTTTCCCCCTAATGGCTACGGTGGGAGCCTTCCTCACTTAAAGGGAAAAAGGGGCGTCGTTTACCCGGTTGTTTGGGGGGGAGGGCCGTTTTTATGTTGAAACCCGCCCTTTGTATACGGGGTGTGGGGTGGGTGGGTGTGGGTGGTCAAACCAAGGGTTTCCCGGGGTCGTCAGAAAGGGGGAGGAGGGTTCCCGGGAGTTAGTTTGGGGAGTTCAAACGTGCCGGAGCTCAAATGCTTTCTGTTTGTTTGTCGTTTGTAAAAGGGTGGTCATCTTCTGTCATGAGAAACAATGTTTGTAAATTAATGTATACAATTTTTTATCCGTTGCTGAATTAAAAGATTATCTGTTGTGAGAGTTTACCAGGTCTGACTTGAATTTTCTCGAAACTTTCATTTTTGTACAGTTTTTTTATTTTTATGTTCACCAAATCTTTTTTTAGCAGTTAGGGTTTTTTGTTACATAGCTAGGTCTTCACGTAACAGTTTTTTTTGTTGTTGTTTGTTGTTGTTGTTGTTGTTGTTGTTTTTGTCATTGTTTTTTGGGAGTTATTTTTTTCTATTTCGGGTCCCCGCTTTTTAACAGCCCTTTTCAAACTTGCCCAAAAGGGGGAAATTTTTTGTTTAGAATTTTTCGTAGGTCCTTGCCTGGCTCGGGGGCCCCTTTTTCATATGGCCTCTGTAACCCCGTAAGTATGTATATTGTTGGGTTTAATTTACTTGCTAATTTTGCAAGGGGAAAGTTTTTTTTAAAAATTTAAAACCCGAAAATTTTTAAACCCTTTTGGTTAAAAATACAAAACACGGTTTTTTGCAACTGATAACATGTTTGGCCATCAGCGGTAAGGTCATCAAACGCCCCACATACGTTTTAGACAGTAACATCAGTTTTATAACAGGATGTAAATATGTTGTTGGAAATTTAAAGGGGTATCACCTAAAAGGGCATGAAGCCAGGAATTTTGAACCTTTAAACCCCTTACGAGGGGGGGTCCGGTAACCCCCCTTTATAGATTAGGGCTCAAACGAATTTCCCGTAGTCTGTTTCATATAAGTATTCGCCTTCAACTGAATTTAAAGCTATGATAAGGGGTGAAGGGGAATTACAAACAATGAAAACTCTTTTGGGGTTTTTGGGGAAAAACACCAAAAAATTCCATGGATTTGGGGTAAAATATTAAAATAGGGGTGTTGGGGGAAACAAAAAAATGGTTTAAATACCTTGACCCGCCCCCGGGGGCACTAGCACCTTTTGGCAATGGACACACCTTTGTAATGCCCCTTTTCTTTAAAAAATTTTTGCATTCACCTCCCAAAAAAACCCAATCCATTAAAAAAAGTTTAATTTCCTTTGGGGACATCACACCCCTTGATTTCAAAACACATTCAATAGGAAAACCCAAACACTTTCCTCTCTTCCCACTTGTGCACTTTCCGTACTTCCTTTGTAAAAACTTTTCACTGCTTCTAGCAACTTGCCTTCCACAGAGGATCTGTATCCACCCTATCCTATTCCTTCTCCAGATTCATAAAGGCTACATACAAGTCCATCTGTATTTCTAAGAATTTCTCACATACATTCTTCAAAGCAAGAATAATAGTAATATTGAAAATAATAATGATAATAGTAATGACAATAATAATAGTAATGATAATAATATAATGATAATAGTAATAATAATAATAATAATGATAATAATAATAATGATAATAATAATAATAATAATAATAATAATAATAATAATAATAATAATAATAATAATATAATAATAATAATAATGATAATAATAATAGCAATAATAATGATAATAATAATAATAATAATAATAATAATAATAATAATAATAATAATAATTATAATAATAATAATAATAATAATGATAATAATAATAATAATAATAATAATAATAATAATATGATAATAATAATGATGATAATAATAATAGTAATAATAATAATAATATTAGTAATGATAATAATAATAATATAACAATAATGATAAAAATGATAATAATAATAGAATTGATGATAATAATTATAATGATAATGATAACCATATAATAATAATACTAATAATAATGATAATGATAATAATAGCGATGATATTAATGATAATATCAATATCTATATTTTAAACTATATTTTATTATACTTAACCACCGTCTCCCGCTTATCCTTCTTCCCTCCACCTCTGACACTTACATCCTTTTTGTCAATCTTTCCTCACTCATTATCTCCATATGTCCAAACCATTTCAACACACCCTCTTCTGCTGTTGATCACTTTCACAAAGGTTACTACGTATTTACCCAATTTCGACGTCATTTGAATCACGTAAATTGCTGGACGAAGATGTACTATGGCGGCGGTTACCAGTGTGTGCAGGACCATGACGATCGTACCAAATATTCAGCAATCCAGCTCAAAACTGTTTACAACGGCGCCTCCAGCCAACAGTCTATAACAGAAAATCAACCTGAGTGTTGCAACGATGAAGACTTCCTCGATGAGGCCCCCAGGAGAGAAAGGACCCTGAAGGTGTTGTTGGCATTCACTGTGCCATAGTCTCCAAGATCACTGCTTCTCTGAACACAACTGACCATACAGAGATGCTGACCTTTGTGACCATCTTTACGATGAGTACAGGAATGCCAGTGAGCATCATCTTTCCCACCTCCACGACAAGTGCCACAACTATCTCATCCAAGAATATTCTATGGACTTTCTGTGTGACCTGCACAGCGTAGTCAGCCTTTCTAATGATAGGAACCATTACCTCCACCACCATTCTCACGATGATGATGAACACTAAGAGGAACATAGTCACCTGGAATATGAGTTCCCGCACGATATTCCTCACAACTCTCCGCACAAGACCTACGAGCCATCTTATTGCGCTCACTACCAGTGGGTCCATCACGCTCAAGAACTTCTGTTCGAGAACGAAGCAGGTGACTACAATGATCCAGATGGTGTAAAGTGCCAGGCGAACACCCTTACGAAGACATGAGAGAAACACACACCTGCACATACCCACAAGGTACAACAATGCCGGTGCAAAATATGGGAGGGTAACCAATGACCAGGTGGAACCACTGCGCCATGGTAGCCGGTCCAGGAGCATGAGCAGCATTTCCTTAGGTTTTGTTGATCCAATCTTTGGCAGGACACGATGAACGTTTTTGTACACAGTGCGCATGATGATGGATGATCTGTTTTTGTTTTAGTGAGAAATGGTTGGTGACATGTTCTCTTAATATCCCGGATAAAAAATATAGTTTGGTTGTAACCTTCGTATGGTTGTAGTTATGTTTTTGTATTGTCTAGAATAGTTATGATAATACTTGTGGTAGGCATGAATATGTGCATATCAAGGATGGTTAATCCTGTTTAAATGTAGGGTAGTTATGATAATCTTGAGGATAGTAAAAGGCGTGTGTTTTGATAGGGAAGTGTAGTGTGCTATATAGAGTAATGTAAATATTTGATGATATGTGTATGGGAAAGACGTCACCATCTTTTATCACACACGAAAGATCACTACTGCTGTAATGTACGTAATGTACAGTAATAATAATGCATAAGTTAGATTGCTGAAAATAATTGTATGGTATGAATGGTAAAGATGACAGTGATCAAAATTCCAGTAAATTTATTAATGAAAGTGATAATTATGCCACTGGTGGGGATTGGTAACTGTGTTAAGGGAATGATAACATTTCTTAGTAGCACCTGTGGCAATGGACACACCTTTGTAATGCTTGATCACTTACAAGCGATGAAATTTGATACGTAAACCATAGGTATTGCTCGTCAGGAGAACAATTTACAAATATTTATAAAAGACATATATATGTTAGATATATCTTTATCCGAGACGTGTAACACTTGTGTGGATAGACACAACTTTGTAATGCATGATCCATTACACTAAATTATATCTTCGCTATACCCTCTTCTTCACTACGCCGTTATTTCTACCATACCATCATCATTGTTCTCTTTGATGTTCACTAGAAATAGTTCTTATCTTCACTACATAATCATTCTGAATAAACTTTACTCTTTGATAACCCTTATCTCTACTACATTCGTATCTTCACTACATTCTTTTCTTCACTACAAGCTATCTTGACAATATCCTTATCATCACTATACTCTTCCTCACTACACTCTCATCTTAACATCATCCTTCTGTTTACCGAACTTAGTTCAAAGTCTGACTTGAACGTAGCTTTGGAAAGTTTGTGTTCCTCATTGTGTTACCTCCTTATTATCATTGCAAAGGCAATTGTCACTACTCTCTAACTAAACTCTTATCGTTACTACACTCTCATCATTATCATCACTTCTTCATGTTCAATACAAAATCTCAACATATATATTCATCTTCACTACAGAATAATTTTCATTGCACCTTAATCTTCATTACTCCTTGTTTCAGCTACATTCGTATCTTCCATTCATTCTTATATCTTATATTAGTTACATCTTTACAATATCTTTATATCTTCTCTGTTCCGTCTTTTGAAAAATTGAAAATGAGAGTAAAGGATTTCCAGCCTCCCGCTCCCTCCCCTTTTAGTCGCCTTGTACGACACGCAGGGAATACGAGGCAAGTATACTTTCTTCCCTATCCCCAGGGATAACAGCATCTGGTGTTCCCAGACGGTCACCCATCCAAGTACTAACCAGACCCAACGATGCTTAACTTGACTGATCGAACGATATATATATATATATATATATATATATATATATATATATATATATATATATATATATATATATATATATATATATATACTTATATATATATATATATATACGAGACTGAAAATGAATTTTCCACGTAACAAAAATGGAAGCGCCGGGGTTTGAACCCGGGTCCTCTCGCATGCCAAGCGAGCGCTCTACCACTGAGCTACGCCCCCAAGAACATTTTCTGGCACTTAGTATTACATAAAGCACTGAGATTACCACGGCAAAATACTGCTTAACCGACCGTTGCCGACTAGCCGGCAAAATAACCACAGGGTAAGTCTCCATGTTCCTGTCGTAGGAGGAGGATCGCCAGAAGCTTCTGGAAGATTTCAAGGACGTCTTGGTGGACCTGACCCTTTCAGATAAGGTCGAAAACCCCAATTTATTGTGAAGATCTTCACTATAACGTTGGACGAACATACTGAATGTTGCACACATGTGATGCGGACAAAATGAAAAAAGATAAAGACAAAAAATATGTCTGGTGTGGGTCTCGAACCCACGACCTTGAGTGTGTCAGACTCACGCTCTACCACTGAGCTAACCAGACAATAGAAATATACGTCTGTTTCTTCAATTTGAATTAATGAAAATCTTTGCGAGGCAGCGTTTAGAAAAGAGAGATGTCTTTGACGAAATCTATATTGCTTGGCTCTTTCTTCTGTTACTCATTATCGAAAGTAAACATACAGAAGGATATATATATATATATATATATATATATATATATATATATATATATATATATATATATATATATATATATATATATATATATATATATATATATATATATATATATATATATATATATATATATATATATATATTTTCAATAATGATGGAACTTGGCTCCTAAGGTGATTTTGTTGTTGGAGTGGGACCTCCAGCCATTCTGTCCACCTTTTCCCTTTCTAGACATGTTGTGGTGCATTGGGTAGTGTGGCAACCTTCGTCTTCATCTTTTTGGGTGCAGGCTTGCAAACCTCGTGGAGTAGTTGTGGGGTTTGCTTCTTTGCTGTACCCGACATAGCCATCTGGGCGTAGCTATCTACCCGGGCTGGTGGGTCAGCCAGCATAGCTACACGCTCACTCGGTACCTGGGCTGGTGGACGAGCAGCCTTCCTTTCTTCCATGGCTTCAGTCTGCCTAACGACCTGGGGTTGTGGAGCAGCCATCCTTACTACCACCCAGGTTGGTTGGGCAGCCTTCTTTCGTTTCTTTGCTACACCCTTCTGGTTGGGCTGGTTGGGCAACCTTCTTTTTCCTCTTCTTCGATACAACCTGTCAACCGAATTCGTCTGCTGGTGGGTCCGTTTCTTTCATGGATACAACCTCTGTAGCCACTTGGGCTGGCCGGTCAACCTTCGATTGTAGGTAAAAGTATATATATAGAATAATGTGGTTATCATCAGCAGCCAGAGGCCATTCCTCCCTCCTTGCCTGCAGAGTTCTTGATTTTCTGGAAAGTTCTACGAGATTCTGGTAAGATAAATACCATTGAGAGGACGTTGTTAGGGGACAGTCAGGTTCAGTTTAGAGTTGGTTGTGGGATGGTCCTTTTACTGTGTCGTATCAGCCAGATGGGTATTTCTTTTCACAGTTTTCGTTAAAGTTTGTTTTCTAGAAGCATAATCTAGAACACTATTTTCCATATGTTTATCATTTTTCTTCTTATAGTTTCATTATCATCATTAGTTTTGTTATTGTTGACTTTCAGATATTTGATGTTATGTTCATGATTGCCGTGGAAGTCGTCTGACATCTTGCTAGAAGACTTTCTGGTCACAATATTTCTGCACTGGGGAGTTGATCGTATTCTTTTATTGCAGGTTTTGTTATTATCTTGCTTTACATTAAGGTCTACTGGAGGTTTTCCCAATGCTGGTTGAACATATGTCCAGCAACAGGAGATGGCGTAAGATACAGTATTGATGAAACTTATCTATCTATATACCTATCTAAATATCGCTCTATCAATCTATCAATCTAACTATCTATCTATCTATATATCTATCTTTATCTGAAAATCAACAATAATAGAATCATTGATATATGAAGTATAACAACGTCCTCTCAATGGCAATTATCTCACCAGAATCTTCTAGAACCTTCCAGAAAACTATGAACTCTGCAGGCAAGGAGGGAGGAATGGTCTCCGGCTATTGATAAAACCATATTATTCCATATATATGTTTATATATACATATTTATGTATATATATGAATGTATATATAACGTACAGAATAATGTGGCCATCATCAGTATCGAAGAAAACTGAAAAGATGAGGTCCCACCGAGATTCGAACTCGGATTGCTGGATTTAGAGTCCAGAGTGCTAACCCTTACACCATGGGACCTGATAAGAAAAGATGTGATTTCATCTAAATGTTTTACATATAATCAACCAGAGGCCATTCCTCCCTCCCTGCCTGCAGGGTTCAAGGTTTTCTAGAAGGTTCTCGAAGATTCTGGGTAGGAACTGCCATTGAGAGGACGTAGTTATACGATCATTAATGATATTGTTGTTGACTTTCTGATTTAGAAAGATAGATAGATAGATAGATCGATAGATAGATAGGTAAAAAACAGATATTAGATAGATCGATAGATACGTAAGGCTGTATATGTCAACTTTCACATAAATCATTGATATCTGCGTTATTCTGCAAGAAATACATGTACATGGATGTAGTGATAATATGGGTTAGGTATAAGACCAGTCGTGTTGAGATTGTAGTGAATGTGACCATTGACTTCAACCTTAATGGTGTAGTGAAGATAAAGTTGTAGTGAAGATAAATCTTGAAGTGACTCATAAGGTTGTTGTGAGTACAAGGATGCATCGTAAATGAGTACTTCCTACCTGAAAGTCAACAATTACAAAATTGATCAAGTATAACAACATCCTCGGACAACCAACTACAAACACCAACCATAGAGTGAACCTGACTGTCATCTAACGACGACCTCTCAAAGGTAATGATCTTACCAGAATCTTCGAGAACCTTCTAGAAAACCTTGAACCCTGCAGGCAGGGAGGGAGGAATGGCCTCTGGTTGATTATATGGAAAACATTTAGATGAAATCACATCTTTTCTTATCAGGTCCCATGGTGTAAGGGTTAGCACTCTGGACTCTAAATCCAGCAATCCAAGTTCGAATCTCGGTGGGACCTCATCTTTTCAGTTTTCTTAGAAACTGATGATGGAACTGAGCCATATAGTTGACCTTCGATGGACATATATTTCTTACGGCCCACCATTTTATTTAAGTATGAAGATCTCACGGCAGAGAGGAAACGTGTGATATTCAAAATCAAAAGCCGCAATTGCCCTCATGGTAATGGTCGACATGTTTGCAGACAGATGACACAGACATGTGAGAAGTTAGACAAATATGGACGTTCCTGGTTGCTGTATAGCCTAGGTTTATTATCACTTGTAATGAAGGAGAAATGTTGCACATTATTCCACACCTTTTTATTTAGGCTAGGCTAGGCTAGGATGACTAGGGTCCATAACGTAACAGAGCTGGGAAATGCATCATATCGGATTTGTATTTGCGCAAAATGGCGCAAGTTTGTGGAAGTGATTTACGCAATGCCGGAGAGAATCCATCTCCACCAGAAATAATGTCTCAGACCATACAATATCTGCTGTTGGACGAGCAGGGGACATTAGACCAATATATTCCTGTAGTTTACTGCTCTTCCCAAACACGCAGCAAGACATTCGTAAAAGCGTTAAACTGAACTTTTCCATCGGTTTTCATATCTTTAATTACTTACACCAGTTCCAACAGATGGAAAAAATCATTTGAAAAATCAGAAATTATTGCCATACAATATTTTGCAGCTTTTCTGGGCTCAGCGGGCTATGGAAATAAAGCTTCACTTTGGAAATTATATTTTGGTCGACGACACATTATTACATTCATCTTCTGCGTTGTCCACTGGTCATCATGCTAAAGTTTCACTTTGGGTTATATTTTGGCCGATGCCAGATTATATTATTTATCATTTATGGCCTCCAAGAATCATGTAAAATAATGCTTCACTTTCCGAATTTTATTTTGGTCGAAGTCTAACAGTTTATTATTGGGCTTCACGGGTAATTGAAGGAATTCATCATTTTGGGAATTTAATTTTAGCCGACGTAAGACAGTTTTATGCAGCTTCTGCTGGCTATAAAGGTCATCAAAGTAAAGCTTCAGCTTGGGAAATATTTTGCCCGACGCCACATAAGACTTTATTCAAGTTTTGCGGCTCCACGGGGCATCAGTAGAAAGCTTCACTTTCGGAAATTTATTCTTCCTGCGCCAGACGATTTACTCAGTTTCTGAGGCTTCCAATGTTCATCAAAGTAAAGCTTCACCTTGGTAGTATTATTTTGTCCGACACCAGACAGTTTCTTGCGTTTTCCTGGGTTCCAAGGATTATCAAAGTAAAGCTTCAATTTGGGAATTCAAATTTGGCCGACGCTAAACTACTTTATTCAGCTTTAGCTGGCTGTATGGGTCATCATGATAAAGCTTCACTTTCTGAATTTTATTCTGGAGGACAAATTACGATTTTATTCAGCACATGCTGACTCCATCAAAGTTTCACTTTGGAACTTTTATTTAAACGACCGCCACACGATTTTGTTCAGCTTTTGAGGGGCCCCAGGTCGTGAAACTGCAGCATCTCTTTGGAACTCTTAATTGGATTTTACAGTGCACACGGGTCATCGAACTTGAAACTTCCCTTTACGATCTTTTTGTTCTGGTTCACGTCTGACCAAAATATTTTGATCTTGTTTTGAGGGACTCACGAATCATCAAACTTTAACCTTTACTCTGGAACTTTTCTTCATCATGAGAGGACTACGTCATATGAAACTTGTTTACATAAATCAATGTTCCTTGTCTACATACTTTTGTAGAAGTCAGTTACTTTTATGCATTATAATTTCCTCACCCTAAGCTTCAGGTTGATATCTGTAATACCCGTAAGAGACAAACATGTTTAATGATGAATAATTTGACAGATCATGAAAGTGCCAAGTTAAACTAGAGAGTTATCAAAACCTTTGTGGATGTTGTCAAGTTAAATCATTAACTCCGTCTTGCCGGCTTGCCACTGGTCTCGTATAAGAAGTTATCAGATTTTTCTCCAATGATCAATGAATCATCAGCCATCATCAGTTTCAACCCTTTATAATGCTCATAGTTGAATAAGGCTCAAGCATGATGCTTTATGTAAAGCCGTATTGTTGAGTAAAAGGAATATTGCCTTATCTTAACCTTAGGAGAAACATGAAGGACAAGTTGTGGGTCATTTTATCCTTCGTCTTTAACAAAGGTCACTTGTGTAAGACCTTCCACTAATTATCACGTTCGTGTTGACTGAACTTGTCATGTAGTTATGTAGTCATGTGAGTGTGAAGGTACGGAGGCAGATCACTTAATGATGACAATAAACAAGGGATGATGGAGACCATGGAATTCAAAACATTCACTGAAGGAAACGTTGATACGAGTATTTCACTGCCAGAAAATGTTGCAAGTGACCCTTTGTGTTCAAGCCTTCCAGTGTAGTGTAAACATAAAGTCAGTGTTAAGATGATTTAGTCAAAATAATGGTCAAGACATGACCAACCTGAAGGCAGCGGTCTGGACATAAGCGTCAGCCACAGTCCGGTAACACTGGTCAACAAGGATTTGGTCCCATGGAAGAAAACATTTGTTTCTTATGTATTTTTTTGCTGGACGATGAAGCCAAATGTTTTCAGAATTACTCTGTCAGCCATAATTTTGTTGTTGTTCCAGCATACTCGCATATCATTACGTACAGGACATATGTGCCGGTCATCTACCGAGCATTTGAAACAGTTTAACATACACAGTTATTTTTATTGTTTGTAAAAGTTACTCTGAGTATGCGCAAGAGGTAAAGCTTACTCTGAGCATGCGCAAGAGATAAAGCTTGCTCTGAGCACGCGCTAGGGTGAAGTTTACTCCAAACATGCGCTAGAGGTGAAGCTTACTCTGAGCATGCGCTAGAGGTGAAGCTTAATCTAAACATGCGCAAGAGGTGAAGCTTACTCTGAGATTGCACTAAAGGTGAAGCTTACACTGAGATTCCGCCAGGGATGAAGCTTACTCTGAGATAGCGCTGGGGTGAAGCTTACTCTAAGCATGCGCAAAAGGTGAAGCTTACTCTAAGCATGCGCAAGAGGTGAAGCTTACTCCGAATATGCGCAAGAGGTGAGGCTTATTCAGAGCATGCACTAGAGATGAAGCTTACTCTAAGCATGCGTAAGAGGTAAAGGTTACTCTGAGCATGCGTTAGGGGTGAAGCTTACTCTGCGCATGCCCTTGAGGTGAAGCTTACTCTGAGCATGCGCTAGAGGTGTAGCTTACTCTGAGCATACTCTAGGAGTGAAGCTTACTGTAAGCATACTCTAGGGATGAAGCTTACTCTGATGCGCTAGAAGTGAAGGTTACTCTGAGCATGCGCTAGAGGTGAAGCTTACTCTAAGCATGAGCCAGAAGTGAAGCTTACTCTGAGCATGCACTAAAGGTGAAGCTTACTCTGAACATGCGCTTGAGGTGAAGCTTACTCTGAGCATGCGCCAGAAGTGAAGCTTACTCTGAACATGCGCATGAGGTGAAGCTTACTCTGCGCATGCACTAGAGGTGAAGTTTACTCTGAGCATGTGCTAGAGGTGAAGCTTACTCTGAGATTGCGGTAGGGATGAAGTTTACTCTGAGATTGCGCTGGGGGTGAAGCTTACTCTAAGCATGCGCTAGAAGTGAAGGGTACTCTGAGTATACTCTAGAGGTGAAGCTTACTCTGAGCATGAGCTAGAAGTGAAGCTTACTCTGAGCATGCACTAAAGGTAAAGCTTACTCTGAGCATGCTCATGAGGTGAAGCTTACTCTGAGTCTGCGCTAGAAGTGTAGCTTACTCTGAGCATACTCTAAGAGTGAAGCTTACTCTGAGCATGCGCTTGAGGTGAAGCTTACTCTAAAATGCACTAGAGGTGTAGCTTACTCTGAGCATGCGCATGGGGTGAAGCTTACTCTAAGCATGTGCTTGAGGTGAAGCTTACTCTGAGCATACTCTAGGAGTGAAGCTTACTGTAAGCATACTCTAGAGATGAAGCTTACTCTGATGCGCTAGAAGTGAAGGTTACTCTGAGCATGCGTATGGGGTGAAGCTTACTCTGAGCATGCGCGAAAGTGATATTTTGGCCAAGTCTGCGCAGAAGAGGATTTCTTGCTGTATTACTTCACCAGTTACTGTATTTTGCACTGTTCTTGTGTGATGTCTTGTGCGAGTCTTAGGATTAATGTTTTTGTATTATATGTTTTAAGTGTAAGCCAGATTCTACATACACTTATACTGGATGAAATCCTCTTTTTGCACAAGCTCGCCCAAAATTTTCTTTTAGCGCATGCTTATAAGAAGATTTCCCCTTTGCGCATGCTCAGACTGAGATTCACTTTTGCCTCTTGCGCATGCTCAGTGTAACTTCTACCTCTTGTGCATGCTCAGTGTAACTTTTGCCTCTTGCGCATGCTCGGCCTGATGGCGCATGCGTACATTTGTTAACTTCGATTTGCTTATAATTAGTGGTGCGAAGTAGCTCAGTGAGTGTGAAGGTCGCTCCTTCAGTGTTCGTAATTCAACGGCCAATGTCACTGAAGATCGGTGTGGGGAATATCTCTTCTCGTAATGGTCAATATCCTTGAAGATCTTTGTTGGGAATATCTCTTCTCGTAATGGTCAATATCCTTGAAGATCTTTGTTGCGAATATCTCTTCTCATAATGGTCAATATCCTTGAAGATCTTTGTTGGGAATATCTCTTCTCATAATAGTCAATATCCTTGAAGATCGGTGTGGGGAATATCTTTTCTCGCAGTGGTCAATATCCTTGAAGATTGGTGTTGGGAATATCTCTTTTCGTAATGGTCAATATCCTTGAAGATCTTTGTTGGGAATATCTCTTCTCGTAATGGTCAATATCCTTGAAGATCTTTCTTGCGAATATCTCTTCTCATAATGGTCAATATCATTGAAGATCTTTGTTGGGAATTTCTCTTCTCATAATGGTCAATATCCTTGAAGATCGGTGTTGTGAAAATCTCTACTCGTAATGGTCAATATCCTTGGAGATCGGTGTTGTGAATATCTCTTCTCGCAATGGTCAATATCCTTGAAGATCGGTGTTGGGAATATCTCTTCTCGTAATGGTCAATATCCCTGAAGATCGGTGTGGGGAACATCTCTTCTCGTAATGGTCAATATCCCTGAAGATCGGTGTGGGGAATATCTCTTCTCGTAATGGTCAATATCCCTGAAGATCGGTGTGGGGAATATCTCTTCTCGTAATGGTCAATATCCCTGAAGATCGGTGTGGGGAATATCTGGTCTCGTAATGGTGCAGTACAATACCTGAACTTCAGGTGTCTGTGAATAAATCATCCATTTCGTTATGACAAAATTATAAAGAAACATTTGTGTGGAGACAGAGTCCCAGTGCTTGATTGATCACTTGAATTATGTGATTGGTTAATATATCTACAAATGTGGCCACTTGGTTGTGTGTTCACTTGTTCCACTGGTTTAAGGTGAACGACTCCACTTCGTAAACAACTGTGTGTGTGTGTGTGTGTGTGTGTGTGTGTGTGTGTGTGTGTGTGTGTGTGTTCTCACTCGTTTGTGAGGTCATTATACATCGTTGTGAGGTGAACTCTGAAATGGTTGTAGATTCCTCACTATGAAATTAATGAAAGTCAATTAGGCCAGAGATTATATCCTAGTTACCGAGTGATGGAGGGAAGGCAAGATAATTGTTGTCCTTCCCAGACTGAGCCCAGGACACTGACAACATTGTTGTCCTTCCCAGACTGAGCCCAGGACACTGACAACATTGTTGTCCTTCCCAGACTGAGCCCAGGACACTGACAACATTGTTGTCCTTCCCAGACTGAGCCCAGGACACTGACAACATTGTTGTCCTTCCCAGACTGAGCCCAGGACACTGACAACATTGTTGTCCTTCCCAGACTGAGCCCAGGACACTGACAACATTGCCACCACTGCTGTCATGGAGCAGCCACAGTCATCACCACATCTTCCACAGGATATTGCTCATCGCTGACCACCACTTCCACCACAGATCTGTAATCACCTCGTTAAGGTAAGTGATGTCTCCATGTTGTGTTGTCTATATGGAGTCCGGGGTAGGAGCGCCCTGCTGGGGTAGGTAGAGGTAAACTATGGGTAGGAGCCCCCTGCTGGAGTAGGTAGAGGTAAACTGGGGGTAGGAGCCCCCTGCTGGGGTAGGTAGAGGTAAACTGGGGGTAGGAGCGCCCTGCTGGAGTAGGTAGAGGTAAACTGGGGGTAGGAGCCCCCTGCTGGAGTAGGTAAACCAGGCGTAGGTGAAGCCCTTGATTCTTGGGTCAGGTGTATTACTTGGGTTTACTTGCTCAGGTACGTTACTGGACTGTGGCTGACGCTTATGTCCAGACCGCTGCCTTCAGGTTGGTCATGTCTTGACCATTATTTTGACTAAATCATCTTAACACTGACTTTATGTTTACACTACACTGGAAGGCTTGAACACAAAGGGTCACTTGCAACATTTTCTGGCAGTGAAATACTCGTATCAACGCTTCCTTCAGTGAATGTTTTGAATTCCATGGTCTCCATCATCCCTTGTTTATTGTCATCATTAAGTGATATGCCTCCGTACCTTCACACTCACATGACTACATAACATAATAATACTTGATCACAATAGCTATTCAATATCTTATACACCTCCACCATCTGACCTGTCTGGTATCTGTATGCCAGGGTTAGCTGCTCCTGTTTGTGGCCTTTCCTTGTAACACAGTTTGTCTAGATAGCAAATTATGTTTTAATTGTTCATCTCTGTTCATCTTCACTTATTGTTACATACTATATATAAATATCATAACTTGTAGGAATACTGGATACAATAAGACACAATGTGAGGTCTCGCAAGAGCTTTGACAAGTAGCCAGATATCTTGTTATCAGGTTGTCTTGATTGCTATCATCATGTTATCTTGATTGCTATCATCATGTTGTCTTGATTGCTATCATCATGTTATCTTGATTGCTATCATCATGTTATCTTGATTGCTATCATCATGTTATCTTGATTGCTATCATCATGTTATCTTGATTGCTATCATCATGTTATCTTGATTGCTATCACCATGTTATCTTGATTGCTATCATCATGTTATCTTGATTGCTATCATCATGTTATCTTGATTGCTATCACCATGTTATCTTGATTGCTATCATCATATTATCTTGATTGCTATCATCATGTTATCTTGATTGCTATCATGTTATCTTGATTGCTATCATCATGTTATCTTGATTGCTATCATCATGTTATCTTGATTGCTATCACCATGTTATCTTGATTGCTATCATCATATTATCTTGATTGCTATCATCATGTTATCTTGATTGCTATCATGTTATCTTGATTGCTATCATCATGTTATCTTGATTGCTATCATCATGTTATCTTGATTGCTATCACCATGTTATCTTGATTGCTATCACCATGTTATCTTGATTGCTATCATCATGTTATCTTGATTGCTATCATCATGTTATCTTGATTGCTATCATCATGTTATCTTGATTGCTATCATCATGTTGTCTTGATTGCTATCATCATGTTATCTTGATTGATATCATCATGTTATCTTGATTGCTATCATCATGTTGTCTTGATTGCTATCATCATGTTATCTTGATTGCTATCATCATGTTATCTTGATCGCTATCATCATGTTGTCTTGATTGCTATCATCATGTTGTCTTGATTGCTATCATCATGTTGTCTTGATTGCTATCATCATGTTATCTTGATTGCTATCATCATGTTATCTTGATTGCTATCATCATGTTATCTTGATTGCTATCATCATATTATCTTGATTGCTATCATCATGTTATCTTGATTGCTATCATCATGTTATCTTGATTGCTATCATCATGTTCTCTTGATTGCTATCATCATGTTATCTTGATTGCTATCATCATGTTATCTTGATTGCTATCATCATGTTGTCTTGATTGCTATCATCATGTTCTCTTGATTGCTATCATCATGTTATCTTGATTGCTATCATCATGTTATCTTGATTGCTATCATCATGTTATCTTGATTGCTATCATCATGTTATCTTGATTGCTATCATCATGTTATCTTGATTGCTATCATCATGTTATCTTGATTGCTATCATCATGTTATCTTGATTGCTATCATCATGTTATCTTGATTGCTATTATCATGTTATCTTGATTGCTATCATCATGTTATCTTGATTGCTATCATCATGTTCTCTTGATTGCTATCATCATGTTATCTTGATTGCTATCATCATGTTATCTTGATTGCTATCATCATATTATCTTGATTGCTATCATCATGTTATCTTGATTGCTATCATCATGTTATCTTGATTGCTATCATCATGTTATCTTGATTGCTATCATCATGTTATCTTGATTGCTATCATCATATTATCTTGATTGCTATCATCATGTTATCTTGATTGCTATCATCATGTTATCTTGATTGCTATCATCATGTTATCAGTGTTGACTCCGGCATAGATACACACAGCTGGAGTCCATGTAGACGCCAATGTCCCTCTCCAGCTCAACCTTGTGTAGTGCACGTGCGCCTGGTATTCTTATTATGCTCCTCCTGTATATTGTATGGATTCATTCATTCATTTGTTGGGTTTAACGGCCAGCGACCTATAAGTAAGGTCATTAGGCCTGCAACTCTGCTTTTTGACTGTATAAAGTCCCTATATAATAATAACATCAATACCTATTAGTACTACCTAGTCCTATAGGTGAAAAAAAAAATGGAAGAAAAGTCGGTAAGTGGTTATTGTGTCAACGTAGCGGCAAACACCACGCAGTCGACACAACATCCACTGGTGCAGCTGCCAGAAGGACTGAGAAAGTGAAATAAGGATAGATTAGAGATAGTCCTTCACCATAACATAGAACATATATATGAAATATAACATAATGGTTTCTGCAACTCGTCAGCTGGACACCATAACGGAACCAACTCTAGGCCGAAACCACCCTCGATCCTGGCCAGCAGCATAATGATCAAATTGCTTCTCCCACCACACAACAACCAGCCCAGAGCGAGAGTAGCCACACCACGAAGCCAGCTCCGGCACAGAGTTCAACCAACGAACCACCTTATATCATCTTGATTATTTCTGTTTCCTTGGGAAAAATAAACAACTGGTTAATTATGTTGTTATCATCACCAAGTAGATTGTAGATGGTGAAGTTGGTTTTCTTGTTCTTGAAATATTCTATCAGCCTCTTCCAGTTTTCATGATGTTTCGTGCACTGTGTGAGGAGGTGGTCTATTGTCAGACTCGATTGGCAGGTTTCGCATCTTGTTGGAAAGTCTCGGCTTATATATGGTTGTAGGTGGGTGCTGTAGGTGTAGTTGAGACGTAGACGGGCCAGCACGACTTCCTCTCTTCTGTTCTTCCTGTACGAGGTCGTCCAGTCCGCTACTTGTGGTTTATATTTTCTTGCTATAATCAGGCTGGTCCACTAACTTTGCCACAGAAGAAATATTGAATACTTTCCCAAGGAAAGGCAAGACCCCAGCTCCCGAGGGATCGGAAGTTCCCACCTCCTCGGGTTCTGAGGTCGACTTAGCCAACCAGTCTGCCTGTTCATTGTTGCCGTGAATGTTGCAATGACCCGCCAGCCACCCAAATCAAGATGGTATTACATGAATTAAGTTTATCAATGATGTTGCCCTGAATTTCATTCGACTCGGTATAACCCAAATTTATAGCTTTACGAGCTGACAATGAATCGGTAAAAATGACTGATTTAATATGAATTAATTAAGTATATAATCTATGGCCTTGTCAATAGCAAATAATTCTGCGCAGAAAACAATTGTATGGTTCGGTAGCCTGTACCCACACTCACCTGTCTTGGAACCATCTGTGGAGAAGTGGACATATGATAAATGATGCATGATGACGGAATCGCTGGTGTACCTCACTCTCCGGCGCCTTCCTTTTCGCCACAGGGAGCCAGTTGGTCTTAGTTTTTATTCTTGGCTATTCCCTGGGAGGTAGTTTATTTCTGACCAGCGTGTCCACTTCTTTTACTTCCAGACCAGAATTCTCACTGAAGAAGTGTATTCTGAGAATCAGGGGCCTGAGGCCTCTGTTCTAAATCTTTTTAATGATCCATTGTGCTTCTGTGTTTACGAAATGCATACTGTTGATCATTTGATAACTTCTGCGTTTTCTAATAACAAGAAGAAGCCTTTTATTAACCATTCTTTTCATGACCTTGCATATGCAGCTCGTCAGTGCAATAGGTCGAAACGAATTGATGTTCGTAAGCCGTCCAGAAGCTTTTGGGATGGGGATGACGTGCGCAAAGTGGCATGAGTTTGGAAACGTTCGAGACGTCCAAATTTCATTGTATAATGCTAACAACTTAGTCAGGTTGGCCTGACTAAAATGCTAAAGCATCTCGTAGGTTATCCCGGTGGGTCCTGGAATGGAACCTTTACAGGATTTCAGGACAAGAAGTAGTTCTTTAAGTATAAAGGTATTTTCATATGGTATGTTTTTATCTTATGTGGCAAAGTCAATCACTGTCTGCTCGGCCTGACGTTTGTGCGGTAAAAATTGTCGATCGTAATTGGCCGAGCTACTTATGTATGAGAATCTCCTGGCGATAGCGTTGGCTATGTCAACTGGGTCGTCTATGATGCCGTCTTGCATGTTAAGTTGAGGGATGGATGGTTGTTTATATTTTCTGGTCATTTTCTTTATTGTGGACCAGACCTGACTGCTTGGTGTGTCCTTATTAACAGTTGAAACATAGCCACGCCAGGAGCCTCTTTTTGCTTCTCTTATTGTTCCTCTTTCCTGAGACCTCGCTTGTTTATATGCAATGAACTTGTTATCTGAGGTTCTTTATCGAAAATCCTATATCTCCTATTGCGCTCACATTTCGGCAATCTGGTGTCCACCAAGGAACTCTGTGCTTTGTGGATATTGTAAAGATCTTAGGAATAGAGGCCTCAGCAGCCCTGAGGATGGTATTGGTTACATTATTGACCTTTGTGTCAATGTCATCTCCGGATATATCTAACCCTCTGGGAGGGTTAGGCGCAGGAAGGGAAGGGGTGGTTGGAGGGGGGGATTGGTGTGTGGAGGCCGTGGGGGAACTGTCGTGGTGGTGGAAGTTGGGACGGTGGGGGTGGGAGAGGAATCGGTATTTGGAGAGACAGTAGGATTGTTGGTGTTGGGTTGGGGGGGTTGTGGATGGAGTTGTGCTAGAGGGTGCGGAGGGGGTATTGGAAGTTGGGAGGGTGACAGGTTGAGTAGTTGGGGGAGAGTTGGAAGTGTTACTGGGGGTCTCCTGGGATACGTTTTCGTTAGGGGTCAGGGTGGCGGACGAGACAGGGGTCGGTGAGGGATGGTTGGTGGCGGGGGAGCTGAGGAGTTCAGGTGGAGTTCGTACATTGGGTAGGTTGTTATGAGCAAGAAGCAAATCGAAAATTCTGATGAATTCCGACTTATCTTCCCCGCTCAGGAACAACGCTTTTAGGTAGCACGCATGCATCCTACCTTGTAGGGTGAGGAGGTCTGAAGAATTAGTAGTTGGGATAGGAGAAGCTTGGGTGGCAGGGGGAGGAGCAGCAGCAGCAACTGTTGCGTAGAGGTGAGGGTTTGTGGAAGGAGGTGAGTTGGATTTTTGTGCCTGACGAACCGCGCGGAGTTGCTCCTTCTTACGTGGGCACAGCCCAGATACAGCAACATGTCTACCTTTACAATTGACACACTTCGCTGCCTGAGCCTTGCACTCACGAAAACCATGACCAGTTTCCGCGCATTGACTACAGGTTTGGTGGGGTTCTTTACAGTTCTTAGTCTCATGTCTGTATTTCAGACATTTGAAACATTGTTGTACGTCGAGATGTTCATCTTTCTTCAGGGATTTTGCTGGCACAGAGATCATGGGGAACAGGACTCCCCGGGAGAGCAGACGATCGGCCTCGGTCGGGTTTGAACATTGTATCTTTATTGATCTGGAGTTATTCGGTTTATAGACGTTGATGACATTAACGTCATTGTTTTCGCCATTGATGGCTTCAACAATCTCCGAAGGGCTGAGGGACAAGATAGATTCATCAACATTGTAGGCAATAATAGTACATCTAGCTTGAAGGGGCAGCGGTCCTGAACGATTTGGTAGTTTTTTTAGCTAGTTCATCAAGGAGAGGCTTAGATAGGATTCTATCTAAATCACTATCTTTGCCCAAGCAAATCTTAAACTGGTATTTGTTCGAGGGGAATTGAATGACCCTAGTAGGACGGATCTCAGTGGTCTTAAAGACGATGGACAGGAGTTCGAACGTGGAAGGAGGGGGGCAATCAGTTTTGAGGGATTTTAGACGTATGTCGGGCGGCATGTTGGTGGCATCAGTGTCCTAGTGCGAGAAAACGTGAGTGAGGGAGGCTCGATGGTCCAAGGTAGGGGAGAGGTAAGAGATAGTGTGAGGGTCTCCACCCCGTCAGGTTAGAACAGGTCCACTCCAGCCTCCACTCCTCAGGAAAATGAGTTTTCCAGAATGGGGTGGGGAAGCTGGGGTAGAGATTGCTCAAGCCAAACGGTCGAGAGATGGATGATGGATGATAAAAAATAGAAAATAAAAAGACATGTGAAGATGGAGTGGAGGCAACGCGGGGGTGTGGGGAGCAGCGAGGGTGGTGAGGGAACAGCCTGCCGGCGTCGTCACCGTAACGGTCTCCCGCGGGAAGGACCAACGCGGGAGGCAACGTTACAATCCACTTCTTTCTTCGGTCTTCTCTCTACTGTCTTCTGTCTTCTGTCTTCTGTCTTCTGTCTTCTATCTTCTGTCTTCTTTCTTCTCTCTTCTTTCTTCTCTCTTCTTTCTTCTTTCTTCGTGGGATCTGGCGGTTAATCCTCCATCAACCACGTGGTTAACACGTGGCCGAGACAGGAGCAGCAAGAACCTTCTCGAATGGCTAGAAAAGATGATGTATACATAGGAACATTCTTATATATACCGGGTCAGATGGACGTTAAAGTAGCAGTTGTACCTTCTGTGCCTATCATCGTGTGCTTTTTGTGAAATGTGCATTTTTCTTTGTATGTATCTTATGGAACGTGGACAACACAGCAAGCTCTATCTTATGACACCATTATATCTTACTTTTTTCCCTATATACATAGAGATAATTGTGAAAAATTGCCTTTCAACCTTCATCCGGATCAATTGAGGCAGGGTGGGCGGAGCTTATGGCTTTCCTTCAGCCAATAGGGAGGGAGTTTGTGTCTGCTTGTACACAAAACGCGCTCGCGCCACCGAAGACGACATTACCAAATTACTGATACTTAATCCAAAGAATACATATGAATGTCACCCTTACAACTTATCAAACTATATCAAATGCAGCCCTCTCATTGTTAGATCATTGTCAACCAATGGCAAGCACGTATTTCACCATATATAGAGGCACCGAGACCCGTTAAACCCCGTTTTCAAACCTCCAGTCTACAAATAAGGACTTTAACTGGCCTTCCTTTCCACGCTTAACACACCCACGCACTACTACCACAAACACACACTCCCATTACTTGTATACTTTATTTAATTATAATTTCTCGCTGTATCCCGCGTTAGCGAGACAGCGAAAGGCATCACACGAAAGAATGGGCCAACCCGCCCACATACACATGTATACCCATACACGTGCAGAAACGCCCATATACATACCTATGCATTTGAACCTATACATATTCATACATACACATACATATACTTATATACACATGTATGTACTTCATACTTACTGTCTTTATTCATTCTCGTCGCCACCCCCGCACACTTAATTCATACTTTATATATATATTTTTCTTTTCTTTCATACTATTCGCCATTTCCCGCCTTAGCAAGGTAGCGTTAAGAACAGAGGACTGGGCCTTTGGGTGAATATCCTCACCTGGCCCCCTTCTTTGCTCCTTCTTTTGGAAAATGAAAAAAAGAAAAGAAAAAACGAGAGGGGAGGATTTCCAGCCCTCCACTCCCTTCCCTTTTAGTCGCCTTATACAACACGCAGGGAATACGCACGAAGTATTCTTTCTCCCCTATCCCAGGGATTATACATGAAAGCCGGCAAGCCAGCGGGTTCGGCTAGCAATGCAGTGGAATTTATTAAAAAAGGGGGTGACTGTATTGTTGACTGGTTGGTAAAGTTATTTAATGTATGATTCATGGTGAGGTGCCTGAGGAGTGGCGGAATGCTTGCATAGTGCCATTGTACAAAGGCAAAGGGGACAAAGGTGAGGTATAAGTTTGTTGAGTATTCCTGGGAAATTATACGGGAGGGTATTGATTGAGAGGGTGAAGGCATGTACAGAGCATCAGATTGGGGAAGAGCAGTGTGATTTCAGAAGTGGTAGAGGATGTGGGAATCAGGTGTTTGCTTTGAAGAATGTATGCGAGAAGTACTTAGAAAAACAAATGGATTTGTATGTACCATTTATGGATCTGGAGAAGGCATATGATAGAGTTGATAGAGAAGCTTTGTGGGAGGTATTAAGAATATATGGTGTAGGAGGCAAGTTGTTAGAAGCAGTGAAAAGTTTTTATCGATGGCATGACCTTTGACCTGACCATTAAGGTTATACGTGCATGTATGTACATAACCGTAAGTATGTTTTCCTTTGTCATTATGTGTTTACAGTATACATATGACCGGCTGGTGATCTCAATGGTGTCTGTGCTAAGGCCTGACGTCAACTTTTGGACCTACAAGCATAAAAGAAAGTTCTGGAGGCAAGTGTAGAGAAGGAAATTCTTGTGAATATTTCATGTGTGCTTCCATCATGCAGACCACAGTGTTGTTGGGTCAGGCTGGAGGTTTGGAGTGGCAAAGGAGAGACTGGACTTGATGACTTGTGTAAGGGAACGAGAGACTGACGTAGTACCATGATTGAGATATTAGTATGTAATTACTTATCTTTCTCTTCCCTTGAAGAAATGTTTCTCCTTTGTAAGGCGCCATGTTTAGAATTTAGATTTTTGACTTGCCTGCCAGTTTGCATCTATATAGACTTCATATCTAAGTTCAAGATGGTGATCAATACACCTGCACCCTGAGCCACCGACTCTCGCTCCTCTTACAAGAAGGTGGAATCAAACATCATCATGAACAAAAGCATGGAACGAGACTAACGAGGGAGATTATAATGAATAACATCAAAATCATTACTAGTTGTAGTGATCGCAGGAGACTACAGAGATTAGAAGCCATTCACATAAGAGAGGAAGCCCCTGTCATCAACATCCAGACAAACATGACCACAGCCTTATAGCTCTATGATGGCCCGCCAATAGGACGTAGAGCTGATAATGCCTTGTCAAATTCCCGATTGCTCAGATGTGATTAATTACTGTGTTGTTACAAACATTCCATTATACAAAGGAATGTAAAGGTATCCATACAGCAGTGGACCACTGGGTCACTTCGAGGCTGATGGTGATAGTGGAAGATATCAGGAACTCACACATTAGTGTAGTGGAAGATATCAGGAACTCACACATTAGTAACTCACACATTAGTGTAGTGGAAGATATCAGGAACTCACACATTAGTGTAGTGGAAGATATCAGGAACTCACACATTAGTGTAGTGGAAGATATCAGGAACTCACACATTAGTGTAGTGGAAGACATACAGATAATCTAAAGATAAACCTGTATGTTGTCAGTGTGGCTAATGATGAGTCGCAAATAATGTTAGTCTTGAACTTGAAGGAAAATGTTTATCAAGTTTATTGTGAAACGTATTTATAATGCTGCTTCCAACCACTCTAACTGGTACATTATTCCATGTTAACAATCATATTGAAGATAAAATACTTCACCTCATCTGAGGTCAAACGTTTGCCCACCATCATTACTACGAGTGACATCAGACGTGACGTCATTAGTAGATAGATATCTATACCTCATAGTGATTTTTGTTGGTAATACAGACAGTTAGTTTCGCTCTGTTTCCAATGAACGTAACTTTAAAGTAAAGTACACACGGTAAAAATGTATCTTCCCGGATGTGTCCGATGAATTTAGAAATGATCAATACGACTCGTGTTGTCTGGGTAGGTTTGGTGAGTGTGAATGTGGACATGTTTCCTCATAATTATGGCAACTCATCTTTATTGTTAATTCCATCGAAATATGAAATTGATATACAATTCAATATTACAATTTGTCCCAGCATTGGCACAGGGTCATATCATATGATCATGATGAAATTGGTTCATAGTTAGACCTGCCAAGTCTCCTCAAATATGGAATGTTTCTAATTGTTGGATTCACCAGGTCTCCATATGACTGGTCTGTACCATGACAGGTGGCTAGGTCTATGCTTGGTACGGGCCCTCACCTCAACCCGGCTCTTTACCTGATCTTGACTAACAGGTAGTTTGTTGTTAGGGAGGCTGGCTGCCTGGCTGGCACAGGGCTTTACAATATGACGGATCTCTTTGTACCAGGTAAACATACATGTGCATTATTGGAGTGATCAGAATATCTCCTTTATGACCAAACAATTTAATGGCAGTATTTCGTATAGGGTCAATGTAATGTTGGTATATTTGAAAACATATGAACAGTCATAAAGCCTGAATCCATAGTATATGTCAAACATTAAAGTTATATACATGTTGACTTTTATCATTACCAGTACAACATTGGTGAACTAATGGTCTTCAACCGGCGGTATGCACAACCTCAACAATCAGGAGTTGTTCATTATTTCTGTTATAAAGACTCAGGTACGTCATCCAAGGTAATGATTACTATCTTCTTTACAAGGATCACTTAAACTTGGAATAAAAAGATAATAAATTAAGAACCATCTGTATATATATAAACATGGAGATATATGTATCTACTTGAGTCAGACGAATGTGTTATATACTTAAGAATGTGACTGACAACTTAAAGAGTAAGATACAAACATTATGGTTAATGTGATAAATGATTTATAATAAATATGTACAGTGTTGCATTTGAATGGTTCTTAAGAATCAAGGCCTTTTAGCCAGTAAAGATGATAAGAAATTGAAAAAGGTGTTGAAGCATAATAATCATAAGCCCCAAAATATATTATCCTCTGGATATCTAAAATAAAATCCAACGCAAAATAACTAGGTTAAGACAGTATTCATTCAGCATTTAAGAAAATATGTACTTTGCCTCTCCTTATCTCCTATCATCATTTCTTATGTTTACTTCCAACAAATGTCTCGTATATCATATAAAAATTTGTTATAGGTATTAGGTGAATATTGTCCAGCGACGCGTTGTATAACTCTCTGTTGTCAAAGTTCACCGGTGGAGTAGATCATATATTACAAAGTTGTGTCTCTCCACACAGATGTTACACGTCCCAGGTTAAGATATTTCCTTGATATGGCGTTTATCTAACATAGATATGTCTTCTATAAAGATCTGTAAACATGTTCTCCTGCGGGTCGATACCTAACGCTTTCGTATTAATCATTTGTAAGTGACCAAGCATCACAAAGTTGTGTCACTTCCCACACTCTGTTTCATTAATCACTCAAACTATATTTGTTTCATCATGGATTTGATCCTTACAATAGATATTTATGTTTGTAATTTTCTTTATCATATCATTAGTCAGTTGAAGTGCACAATACGCTTGTCAACCTGGCCAGTCTACTGTTTTGGTTATATTATTCACAAGGTGTAACAGGACTCCATCCGTCAGCTGTGTCACAACCAGTGACAAGTCATCCTTAGCAAGGCTGTGTCATCCTCAAAGGACGGAGAGAAATAGTACAGTCTCGTCGAAGAACCTTCTTGCTCAAGGGTGTCCATCATCCCCTGCTCCTGTGTGGAGTACAGCAGCCACGAAGGTGTAGGAGCGCCATCAAAGGTGTGCTGGTGATGTGTGGTAATGATAATAATACTGTTCACAACCATTTCTCAGGTTTTTCTATCCTACTTGTCGTCACTGATGATTTTCTTGGATGTACATCCTTCTATATTAGGTTGTTCCATCTGTTCACACAATAATACGTGGAAAGGATTGTTAGCTGACTTAAAAGTAAAATATATAAAGAATTCATTACCGACTCACCTTCCATATGTCGCTGTTCGTTTGACTCCACCATTCGTCGTACGAACAGGGTGAGAGGGTGTATGATCTTAGAATGATCTTGAACCCCTGGGAAAACTGTTCAAGATGATTCGATTGATGGTTATAACATGACCTTTACCGCAGGTATGACCCTTGCAATCAATAGGGGTGAAAACCTTACTTATATGGGCCAAATATTTAGTGAGCGTGTGTATGACCTTATAAATATCTTCAACACGTGAAGGTGTTCAAGTATTTCTGGTTGGGGATCATGACTAACTTGTTGACTTTATTAACCCTGGCAGTCGATGAGCCACAAGCCCAAATAACCAACCAACCTGGCGATTACTTTAGATGTCTTGCTTCACTGACAATGTAGCACCTGGGTTGAGGCCAAGAACTTGTTACCCTCCTCCTTTCAGTCTGTTTTTCTATCTCTTCCTCACAACACTCCCGAGAACCCTCCAGCAAACTCCACCACACTCCCCTTCCTGCCAAACCCTTCCCTCTACGTCGTCAGTAATCAAGACAGACATTCATAGTTTCATATGCAGCTACCTGCTGGACCTAGACCATCATTTTATGTTGAACTTATGGTTCACATTCTGGCTTCATGACCTTTAGGTGATAGCCCTTAAATCCAACAACATATATACATCCTGTTATACAACTGATGTTACTGTCTGACGTATGTATGGTGCGGCTTGATGACCTTACCTGCTGATGGTCAAACATGTTATCATGTTGCAAATATCGTGATTTGTATGTTTTGTTGTGTGGCACAGATTCTGGTGTAGATATCTTTAATAACCTTTACCAGTTACTATCCAGTATAGTGAACGATAGACAGACTTACGTGTTACAGACTCCGTATGATAAACACCTGACGAATCTCGACGCAACACAGTACTTGTTGGGTAAGATCAGAGAACGAGTCGTCCAGTGGCAGAACATAAACCTACAACATGTAACAACAACAACAACAACAACAACAACAACAACAACAACAACAACAACAACAACAACAAACAACTGTTATGTGAAGATCTAGTTATTCAAAGTGAGATGATCACAAGGAAGTTAGGGATATAGAAGAGTAGGAGTGAGGTATAAGCTGGAGGCGGACCCAGCCACCGTGGCTGGTGCTATATAGAGCAGTGAGGGATAACACCATATCTTAACCCCTGGTGATGTGTGAGCTTATAAACACTGGTGGTATTTATGGCGGCCACCAACCAGGAAGTAATGTTCACCAGGTATTGCTCTGCTTTACACTGATCCAACAACTACAAGGATAATGTTGTTATAACCTTCTTGATCATGCTGGTTATAGAAGTATTATAGATACATGTTGGTGACACAAGGATAATGTTGTTATAACCTTCTTGATCATGCTGGTTATAGAAGTATTATAGATACATGTTGGTGACACAAGGATAATGTTGTTATAACCTTCTTGATCATGCTGGTTATAGAAGTATTATAGATACATGTTGGTGACACAAGGATAATGTTGTTATAACCTTCTTGATCATGCTGGTTATAGAAGTATTATAGATACATGTTGGTGACACAAGGATAATGTTGTTATAACCTTCTTGATCATGCTGGTTATAGAAGTATTATAGATACATGTTGGTGACACAAGGATAATGTTGTTATAACCTTCTTGATCATGCTGGTTATAGAAGCATTATAGGTACATGTTGGTGACACATTATAATGATGGTCTCGTCTGGTGTCCACATAACCACAGTACTTTACTATAGTACATACATAACATCAGTCGTAACAACATTATGTATGTAGTCGTGATTACCGTAACAGGTGAGTGGCAAGATTGGATGACGTAACGTAACAATATCAGACTTCATCATTCTCAATAGTTTAGGTGGATCATGTAATATTTGGCGTTGCTTCATGTTTTCTCAGATGATAAAATGATGGTTGGCCTAATGACCTTCACAAGTCAGTGGTCATTAAATCCCACACAGCAACCAACCACTCAGGATGACCAGGAGGGAGCCACCTGGTGCAGACCAAGTGTACCAGCCTGGTGGAGAGGATCAACTGCTCCACCTCAGGATAAGAGCTGCTCAAGTTCTGTAGTGAGGGACACTCCAAGTGGCATGTGAAACTACCAGTCTTAGTTATAAACTACCGCCCGGCTGGCCGGTGGGTGGCTGTGGCCAACATGAACCCAGGGGCTACACATCGCCCACTGACCTGACCACCGGCCGGTGGGTGTGGCCAACATGAACCCAGGGGCTACACATCGCCCACTGACCTGACCACCGGCCGGTGGGTGGCTGTGGCCAACATGAACCCAGGGGCTACACACACACACACACACACACACACACACACACCGCCCACTGACCTGACCACCGGCTGGTGGGTGGCTGTGGCCAACATGAACCCAGGGGCTACACACACACACCGCCCACTGACCTGACCACCGGCTGGTGGGTGGGTGTGGCCAACATGAACCCAGGGGCTACACACACAAACACACACACACACACACACACACACACACACACACACACACACACACACACATCGCCCACTGACCTGACCACCACCACTGTGACCTGATCACGTGTGGCATGTAGCTCATCCTTGGACAACATTAATCAAATACCTAGACAGAATTTTTATGTTAGATAAAAGACATTTCTTGATAGTAAACATAAGAAATGATGACGAAAGATAAGGGACGCTATTACAGGTAAATATTTTGTTGAAATATGAAATACTCTTCCTCAAACTAGCTCCCTGTACTGTATTTTCTTTTACAAACCCAGAGGAAAATATATTCTGTGGTTAATCAACATAAATTTTCATGTTTAACAGGTTTTCTATTTCTGATAGTATTTCACTGATTCGGGTTTAAAGACCTTAGTTCTGAACAACCATTATAATGCAACACAATACATATTTATCATAAATAAATCATTTATCACAATAACCATTATGTTTGTACCAGATTCTTTAAGTCCTCAATCACGTTTGTTAATATATAAGGAATTTTTCCGCCACATTTCAATACATAACATATATCTACACGTGTGTAAATATATGTATATGTTTTTATAAATTTTTCTTTGGCTTTTATAATTAAGGTGTAAGATATCCGTCTGAAGTAAATATTAGATAATATTATAGGTTATGTGTGTGTGTGTGTGTGTGTGTGTGAGTGCACACAGGAGTGAAAACATATTTTACACTTACAAGGTTAAAAGACGGGGCAACACGAGTGTACAAATCCTTCCTCAAAAGACTCACGTGATAATGATTAAAGTAGTACACACACACACACACACACACACACACACACACACAAACACACACACACACACACACACACACACACACACACACACACACACACACACACAGAGCGGCGCCTTCAATTTTTGATGTAGATTGATTTCCTATCTTAGTTTCTTCTACGGAATTCTACATCTTCAGTTCAGCACACCATTGTGGTAATGAAGGGAAAGTTACCACATTTACAAGCCGAGTGCACGTAGCTTATCCCACCTCGTTAGAGAGAAAACTTACCTGTATTTGAATTAATGAACGGGAACAGAGAAGACAAAAATTTTTCTACACATTTATTATACAACTATACAATTTATATTATATACATTACCACATTTCCTGCACTTTCCATCACAAATTTGCTAAGGTCATAACCTTGTAGTTACCATTACCTTACAACCTTAAGGATGGTGGTCTACAAAACCTCTAGATTGATAGAGAAAACGAAAAGTTTCGTTTTACTATTAAGACCACAGAAATGCGGTAATTCCACTTCACTACCACTAACTACTAGTTATTTTACTTGTTGATTTTCACGGCTAAGATTTTCATCCTCTGAGCGAAGCCATACAATAATCGTCCTTATCTACTCTGAGCATTGGATAGCCTCCTGATGATCAAGATTGCTGTTTTGGTTGTCCGTTTCCCTTGTTACTGCTGTGCCTCACTGCACACCTTACATGAGTGCCTTCCACAGTATTAGGGACAGCTGCTGGGCCTCACTGTAGCTACTTCTGGGACGGTTGCCAATCTTCCTCGTATTCCCTCATGACCACAGCGCCAAACCGACTCCCGCCATCAGGCCGAAACGCACAAACATTTCTGACAAAATTGAGACAACCACTTTCGCGTCAGTTTTGACACCAAGTGAATTTATACGTCAATTACGCTCAAGATGCTTGGTTTTTCGTTCATGGATTGAACAGAAGCAACCAACGATGGTTGCTACTGCCCAATCCATGAAGTCCCCCCCACCACGGAAAGGTAACCAAGCTTCGGGGGGGATGGGTGTTTACCCTGACGCCAACGGAGAAACTCAATACAATATTTTTATTATAACTTTCCTTAATCTTGAAAAATGAATCAATCAGAGGGAAGAATAGCCCCAGTCATATGAAGATTGGCTAACCGAATCCTTGGACATTGTGTAGAAAGTGATTTCTTTGAGGGTTGCTTTATGGAAGGCACGGTAGCGTCGGAAGAGTTTCATTTTTTCTTTGAAAACGATGGAAATTATCCCCGTGAATATATGTATTTTTTTTTTGGGCGGGATAATGTTCCCATTTTTTTTCTTTCTTTGTTTTTCAACGTCCCTACGTAGATATTATGTGTCATCCACTACTGGGAGAAAGCCAGACTTCCGCCAGATTAACGTTATCCTTGGCGAGGCGAAACTAAAGTTGTCTTGGTGTTGGTTCCTTAGTGATAACCCAAACACAAACACAAATACACCTCCAGTGTCCACTCTAGGGCCGTGTTCTCCTGCAGCACCAGCAGGAAGAAAGAACTCAGGTTCCTCACCAACTGAATCTTTTGGCACGGGGAGCGTGAGTCATCTCGACACGCCTTTTAACGCCCGTACGTGGTGCGGAGTGCAGTCGGTCTGTAACGTAGGACATGTCATGTGTTATTGGTCCCAGTCGGTCTAGAACGCTGGGCCTGACATGTGTTGGGGGACCAAGTCGGTCTTGAATGGTGGGCCTGACGTGTGTTGGGGGACCAAGTCGGTCTTGAATGGTGGGCCTGACAGGTCTTGAGACCTGCCATGTCTCCCTGAAGGCGGGCCTGACAAGTGGGGTGGGCTGCATTTCCTCATGGATGGTGGGTCTGGTAGGGAGTGTGGGCTGCAGTGCCACTTGAGTGGGCGAGGTCACTTGGTCAGCATCAGTGGGACGGTGAGGTTTCACTTTTGCACAGCGACCGTTGATGGAGAGTGGTGTCACGTCGGCAAGAAGTGCCTTCTTGTAGGAGGCATAGCAGGAGTACTGGATGACGGCAATCCCGCGGTGGTTCTCGTAGGTCGTGTAGGACTGCATGTCGAAGCGAACGATGTCGCCGAACTGCTTGAAGAATTCCCAGACGTTCGTCCTTGAGATTTTGTATGGAACGTTGACGACCCTGATGGTATACCTCTGCAGGACGGTTCTGAGAACCACTTGCAACTGCTCGTTGGTGGGCACGATGACATGTATGTCGTCATCATCGCAGCCCAACTCATCTATATGTGGGAGTCGGGTCTCGTATGGTGGACGGTCCAGCAAATCCTCCTCATCGTGGAAAGGCAGGTAGGCCTGGTCAAGGAGGGCGACCCAGAGCACCTGCTGCTGCTCGACCACCTCCACAACTGAGCTTTTTGCAAAAACTTCCATGTTGAAGATACTAAGATTACGTTGTGCACTTTACGAAGTAACCTCGGTTATCCTTGTGCGTCCACAAATATAGTGAGTCTATACTGATATGGAAAATATAGTAAGGTACCCCCATGCTCTAATATCCCACATAGAAACAAAAGCATAGTCGACTTCGGCGATTTTAAATGTAGAGACCATCTAAAATATTGTAGGTGGGTTAATGGTTGTTACATGGTGACCAGGGGTACAGGTGGATGGGACAGACTGGATATAGTGAAGATCGATAGATGGGACAGATAGGGTATAGTGAATATCCATAGATGGGACAGACTGGGTACAGTGAAGATTGACAGATGGGACAGACAGGGTTTAGTGAATATCCATAGATGGGAGAGACAGGGTGTAGTGAAGATGCATACATGGGACTAACAGGGTACAGTGAAGATTCGTAGATGGGACAGACAGGGTATAGTGAAGATGTGTAGATGGGACAGACAGGGTATAGTGAAGATGTGTAGATGGGACACACATTATAATGAATTGATTGATGGGACAGACAGGGTATAGTGAAGATTGATAGATGGGACAGGCTGGGTATAGTGAAGATCCATAGATGGGACAGATGATATAGCGAAGATGTGTAGACGGGACACACAATACAATGGATTGATGGGACAGACAGGGTATAGTGAAGATCCATAGATGGGACAGGCTGGGTGCTGGGTATAATGAAGATCCATAGATGGGACAGGCTGGGTGCTGGGTATAATGAAGATCCATAGATGGGACAGAGGGTATAGTGAAGATGTAGACGGGACACACATTATAATGAATTGATTGATGGGACAGACAGGATATAGTGAAGATCGATAGATGGAAATGTTGGCACAATCAAACAATGGCCAGGTGGTCCTGAGTAGCAGATCTCTGTTACTTGCAGGCCAGAACTTAATGATGGTGAGAGATAATGGTGTCTCCCTCTGTAGTGAACATGATATTGAGAGATAATGGTGTCTCCCTCTGTAGTGAACATGATGGTGAGAGATAATGGTGTCTCCCTCTGTAGTGAACATGATAGAGATAATGGTGTCTCCCTCTGTAGTCGTGAACATGATGGTGAGAGATAATGGTGTCTCTCTCTGTAGTGAACATGACGGTGAGAGATAATGTCTCTCTCTGTAGTGAACATGATGGTGAGAGATAATGGTGTCTCTCTCTGTAGTGAACATGACGGTGAGAGATAATGGTGTCTGTGATTCGGTACGTAGAACTCACATGAGATTAATCAGATATATGATTATGAGCAGAAAAAGATGTTAGCTATGTGTGATATGTAAGAGGAGGAAAACTACTCCCACACATCACATTTTACACACATTTCCACAGGACAAAGAGAGGTAAGGGGTATTGTTGTGATGGAATTGGTAAGACATTCATAAATGTAAACGTAGGTTATGAATCTACTGTTCTTGTAGTACTGCAGGCATTGATTCTTGTTCTTGAAATGTTGGCTTGGGGTTCATTGATATGAATATTTTGATGCTTTTGTAAATTGTGATTGTGAATAAACTTGTATATACATCATCTATACTGAAGGTGTGAGACTGACATTGGCTATCATTCTGTCATGTATGAATTATTAGACATATGTAACATATCATATCATACTTCTGATTCAGCATAATGTGTGAGTGTTACTGGAGAGCTTTTTGTAAATGATAACTGCAAGAAGTCAAGCATGGACATTGCTTTTCTACATAGCGTCTGCATTCTATTTTCTTAATGCACTGCAGGATGCACAGAATTCTTGCAATGGTGTTTATCTAAGCTTTGGATTTCTTTAATGCTACAATGTTGTTGGTTTCCAGGATTTTTGTAAATATGTTAACTATCTCCTGCTTGACTTCTATGAATTTTGTAAATATATTTTTCTGTTGCTTGATTTCTATGATTTTTGTAAATATGACAATTTTCTTTTGCTTTGTTCTCAACCTGTATTTGGTTATTCTATAATTCATTTGTTATACAATATTGTTATGTGTACTGTGATCGTTTGCAATCTGAGAAAACGTTTATTAAAATTTTTCTTATTTATGCGTAATCATCGTAAGTGATTAACTGAAATATAGCGCGTTGGTGTAAGTGGCGCTGATGGAGGAACAGAGAGGCCCGCCATTTTTGAACAAGAGGTAAGCCGTTGACAGAGGGCTAGAGAATAAACAACAAATAAGCAGGATTGTGATGGTGATAGTGGATGGTGACGTGGTGTGCAGGTAAGTGAGGATAGTTTGGAAAATGTGTGGACCGTAATAGTTAATTGGAGTATATCGAAAATGGCAGGAATCTTGTGCGAGTTGTGGTGCTGAGTAACGGCTGGTGTGGAGGCGCCTCCTTAATTTCGTGGTTGTTGGAGTGTTTGGCTGGTGGGTGCCGGAAACCTGGTCCTATTACTGAATACGTGCAGCCAAGGACAGTAAAACTCACCAAGTCGTCCATGGTGTGGAGAGTTTGGTGCCAGACCTGGTTTAGGTATCCTAAGGCCACTTGACATTCTCCTGCGAGATGCTGGTATTGTAAGCTACAAGTGCAGCACTATTGATGGTGAGGATAGTGCCAACTACAACTCAGGAGTGGAGTGTGAGTACCACCAGCTGGTTGATGGTGAGGATACGGCCAACTACAACTCAGAAGTGGATTGCATGTGGTGTGAGTGAGGAGTGGAGTACATGTGGTGTGAGTGAGGAGTGGAGTGCATGTGGTGTGAGTGAGGAGTGGAGTACATGTGGTGTGAGTGAGGAGTGGAGTACATGTGGTGTGAGTGAGGAGTGAGTACATGTGGTGTGAGTGAGGAGTGGAGTACATGTGGTGTGAGTGAGGAGTGGAGTACATGTGGTGTGAGTGAGGAGTGGAGTACATGTGGTGATGTGAGGAGTGGAGTGCATGTGGTGTGAGTGAGGAGTGGAGTACATGTGGTGTGAGTGAGGAGTGGAGTACATGTGGTGTGAGTGAGGAGTGGAGTACATGTGGTGTGAGTGAGGAGTGGAGTACATGTGGTGTGAGTGAGGAGTGGAGTGCATGTGGTGTTAGTGAGGAGTGGAGTACATGTGGTGTGAGTGAGGAGTAGAGTGCATGTGGTATGAGTGAGGAGTGGAGTGCATGTGGTGTGAGGAGTGGAGTGCATGTGGTGTGAATGAGGAGTGGAGTGTATGTGGTGTGAGTGAGGAGTGGAGTACATGTGGTGTGAGTAAGGAGTGAAGTGCATGTAGCGTGAGTGAGGAGTGGAGTGCATGTCGTGTGAGTGAGGAGTGGAGTACATGTGGTGTGAGTGAGGAGTGGAGTACATGTGGTGTGAGTGAGGAGTGGAGTGTATGTGGTGTGAGTGAGGAGTGGAGTACATGTGGTGTGAGTGAGGAGTGGAGTGCATGTGGTGTGAGTGAGGAGTGGAGTGTATGTGGTGTGAGTGAGGAGTGGAGTGCATGTGGTGTGAGTGAGGAGTGGAGTACATGTGGTGTGAGTGAGGAGTGGAGTGTATATGGTGTGAGTGAGGAGTGGAGTACATGTGGTGTGAGTGAGGAGTGGAGTACATGTGGTGCAAGTGAGGAGTGGAGTGTATGTGGTGTGAGTGAGGAGTGGAGTACATGTGGTGTGAGTGAAGAGTGGAGTGTATGTGGTGTGAATGGTGCCACTGTCAGTGAACCCATTGTATACTGTGGCTAAGGAAGCCACTTTCCTTAGGAATCTGGGGCGTAACACAGTAGCCGGTCTACGGTCGATGACCAATCAACTACCGCGGAGGCGTAGCACAGAAATTATTGGGCCGCAGAGAACCAATCACAAATCGCAAGCAGCAGCGGTCCACCAATGGGGAGTCGACGCACAGTAGCGCTGCCCAAGTGGCTACCTGGGAAACAATATGGAGGAGTAGCCACGCCCGGACACTGGTACTAGTACTTTTAACAATGTTATATGGTTGCGAGGCATGGGCGCTCGATAGTGTTGTGGGAAAGATGGTGGATGTTTCGGAAATGAAATGTTTGAGGAATGTATTTAATGTGAGGCGGCTTGATCGAGTAAGTAATGAAAGGCATGTTTACCAAATGGCGTCCTATCTACGTCTCTTTGTTGTATATCAACTGACTTATATTTCTCTCTTGTGTCTCCCTTGATGATGTATATATATATATATATATATATATATATATATATATATATATATATATATATATATATATATATATATATATATATATATATTCCTATGAGTCCACGGGGAAAATATATATATATATATATATATATATATATAGGACCGGATCGATGTATTGAGAAACCGATACGAACTGGTGTGATCGGGGCGTATCGAGTATCGGCACATCTTCCCACGTGTGTATCGGTGCGTCACGGATGAAATTTCGAGAGTGTGAAATTTTGTCTTCTTGGTTGGCCACACTTGCATGTAGCCTTGCTGCGTCTTATTGCATGTACATATATATTTTTGTCTTCTGTAGATTGCGATGTCCGTCACAAAAAATTATGTTGTCTTTGATTTTATCATTATTATTATTATTATTATTATTATTATTATTATTATTATTATTAATTTAATGCATGGGATTTATTCCTACGTTTTCAAGGACCATTATAGCTTTTTTCATCTCAAGAATGGCACATCTATGCACTTCCAGAAGGTAACCTGGAAACAATTCATAACAATTCACACAACACGTACATGTGCACTTAAGAGCCCACTACACTACGGTTACGCAGGAGCCGCCTTGTGCCGGTAATGTCACTTTGAGCACACATTGGCAAGAGCCCGTGCCAGGCTTAGTCTTTGAGGAATGTTTACACACACACACACACACACACACACACACACACACACACACACACACACACACACAGAACTGGAAACAGGGGCCATAGATACATAGATGGTATGTGTGATCTTTGAATTATATTGGGCAGGTGGTTGTAAATTACCTTTGACGGCCGTAATGACGACCCTGGCATTTTTGTCAGGCCTAAAGCCCTTTGAATGACCGACCATCGGAAGACGGGGGGGAAATTCAGAATATTTTAAATCAGTGATGTTGTGATATGTTGTAATATTCGTCTGGTTGTGTTCGTACACGTAACAACACTCATGGTTTGATGGCCATGAATCTTTCTTCTTTTATGTTGAATTGTCGGTCGTGTGTTCTCGCTGATCAGCTATTCCTTGCATGCATTGAATTAATTGTCGAGAAGCGTCAGACTTGCTTATTGTCAATTCGCATTGCATATTGGCTTTGATGAGATGAGGCACACATCGTACTGAAGGTGTTCAACCGGTAATCAACCAGATATATATATGTATATATATATATATATATATATATATATATATATATATATATATATATCCCTGGGGATAGGGGAGAAAGAATACTTCCCACGTATTCCCTGCGTGTCGTAGAAGGCGACTAAAAGGGGAGGGAGCGGGTGGCTGGAAATCCTCCCCTCTCGTTTTTTTTTGATTTTCCAAAAGAAGGAACAGAGAAGGGGGCCAGGTGAGGATTTTCCCTCTAAGGCCCAGTCCTCTGTTCTTAACGCTACCTCGCAAACGCGGGAAATGGCGAATAGTATGAAAAAAAAAAATATATATATATATATATATATATATATATATATATATATATATATATATATATATATATACATATATATATATATATATATATATATATATATATATATATATATATATATATATATATATATATATATATATATATGTATGTATATGAGAAACTGCAGAAGCTGGTGACTGAGTTTGGTTAAGTGTGTGAAAGAAGAAAGTTAAGAGTAAATGTGAATAAGAGCAAGGTTATTAGGTACACTAGGGTTGAGGGTCAAGTCAATTGGGAGGTGAGTTTGAATGGAGAAAAACTGGAGGAAGTGAAGTGTTTTAGATATCTGGGAGTGGATCTGGCAGCGGATGGAACCATGGAAGCGGAAGTGGATCATAGGGTGGGGGAGGGGGCGAAAATCCTGGGAGCCTTTAAGAATGTTTGGAAGTCGAGAACATTATCTCGGAAAGCAAAAATGGGTATGTTTGAAGGAATAGAGGTTCCAACAATGTTGCATGGTTGCGAGGCGTGGGCTATGGATAGAGTTGTGCGCAGGAGGGTGGATGTGCTGGAAATGAAATGTTTGAGGACAATGTGTGGTGTGAGGTGGTTTGATCGAGTAAGTAACGTAAGGGTAAGAGAGATGTGTGGAAATAAAAAGAGCGTGGTTGAGAGAGCAGAAGAGGGTGTTTTGAAATGGTTTGGGCACATGGAGAGAATGAGTGAGGAAAGATTGACCAAGAGAATATATGTGTCGGAGGTGGAGACCAAATTGGAGGTGGAAAGATGGAGTGAAAAAGATTTTGAGTGATCGGGGCCTGAACATGCAGGAGGGTGAAAAGCGGGCAAGGAATAGAGTGAATTGGATCGATGTGGTATACCGGGGTCGACGTGCTGTCAATGGATTGAATCAGGGCATGTGAAGCATCTGGGGTAAACCTTGGAATGTTGTGTGGGGCCTGGATATGGAAAGGGAGCTGTGGTTTCGGGCATTATTGCATGACAGCTGGAGACTGAGTGTGAACGAATGTGGCCTTTGTTGTCTTTTCCTAGCGCTGCCCCGCACACATGAGGGGGGAGGGGGTTGTTATTCCGTGTGTGGCGGGGTGGCGATGGGTTGAGTCGGGGCAGACAGTGTGAATTGTGTGCATGTGTGTATATGTATGTGTCTGTGTGTATATATATGTGTGTACGTTGGGATGTGTGGGTGTGTATGTATGCGTGTGTGGCGTGTGTGTGTCCCTGGGGATAGGGGAGAAAGAATACTTGCCACGTATTCCTTGCGTGTTGTAGACGGCGACAGAAAAGGGAGGAAGCGGGGGAGCTGGAAATCCTCTCCTCTCGTTTTCTCTCGTTTTTAGTTTTTCATAAGAAGGAACAGAGAAGGGAGCCAAGTGAGGATTTCTCTCAAAGGCTCAGTCCTCTGTTCTTAACGCTACCTCGCTAACGAGGGAAATGGGGAGGAGTGGGTGAGGGAGGGATGGGTAATGTGTGGCCAGCAAGTAGGTGTTGCCGCCATATTGGAAATGTTAGCTATTTACGCACATCATGACGTTGCATAACATAAACAATTTAACATTTTATGAATAGTAGTGACGTTGCTTAGTAATCTAGGATAGTATGAACCAATGTTTTGTTTTATTTAGCAATTACAGGTGAGCAACTGATATTAATCGTGGCACATGTGGCATTTTTCCCCAGCCCCTCCAGCCCACTCTCTCACTCCAAATACCCACTCACCTCAAGCTTGGTCACAGCAAATTTGTAAGTTATCTATAATTTTATTCCCTCCAGAATAACATAACATTTTGTTAGTGTTTTTGGAATCATCTAGAATAAGCGGGGCAGTGTAATGTGGTGTTATAAAAGTGTCAGCAATGTGGCATCACAGGCGGCAGCGTCAGCTAGCACATCCACCTTAATTCATCAAAGGAAGTAAGTTATTTAACAACTAATGCCGGCCAGCCAAATGTATTATGTCTATAAAACGAATAAAACTTAAAATACGGACTTATGATTTGCTTTTTATGAAGAGAAACTCTGCAAAGACAAAGAAGACCTGGGGACGTGAGAGGAGGAGGTAGTTGCCAGATACCGCGATATTTGTCCAAAACATTTTGGAGACTATGACGTCACTACTTGAGGCAATGTACCGGCTGGAGTGATGACGTCATGGAGGAGGTTGACGTCACCAGGTGTGTTGTTGTACCTGGAGTATTGTTAGTGTTGTGCCAGGTGATGACTCATCTTATTTCCAATCAGCCACCCAGTGTCCACTACCATCCTGGATGGTGGTCAAAATATAGTCAACAATATTAGTAATGATGGCGTTATTTTAGGTGACATTAATGGCGGCCGCTGTATTGGTGAGTTGGCGACTCATATAATAATGTGAGAGAAGTTGTCTTATGCTCACGTGAGTACCTGACCTTGTTCACACTTCAAATGTCAATATATCATCATGTATGTGTAGTGATGATGATGATCATTAATGATGGTGTAAACATGACCCAGAAAATGGCTATTAGACACATTGGTTGTGGCAAGAAATATTGTGGACACCAAGTTAGCGGCGTAAGATATAGAACATGGGACACCTGCACTCACACCCACCACCCACAGAACATGGCACACCTGCACTCACACCCACCACCCACAGAACATGGCACACCTGCACTCACACCCACCCACAGAACATGGCACACCTGCACTCACACCCACCCACAGAACATGGGACACCTGCACTCACACACACCCACAGAACATGGCACACCTGCACTCACACCCACCACCCACAGAACATGGCACACCTGCACTCACACCCACCACCCACAGAACATGGCACACCTGCACTCACACCCACCCACAGAACATGGCACACCTGCACTCACACCCACCCACAGAACATGGCACACCTGCACTCACACCCACCCACAGAACATGGGACACCTGCACTCACACACACCCACAGAACATGGCACACCTGCACTCACACCCACCCACAGAACATGGCACACCTGCACTCACACCCACCACCCACAGAACATGGGACACCTGCACTCACACCCACCACCCACAGAACATGGCACACCTGCACTCACACCCACCCACAGAACATGGCACACCTGCACTCACACCCACCCACAGAACATGGCACACCTGCACTCACACCCACCCACAGAACATGGGACACCTGCACTCACACCCACCACCCACAGAACATGGCACACCTGCACTCACACCCACCCACAGAACATGGCACACCTGCACTCACACCCACCCACAGAACATGGCACACCTGCACTCACACCCACCCACAGAACATGGCACACCTGCACTCACACCCACCCACAGAACATGGCACACCTGCACTCACACCCACCCACAGAACATGGCACACCTGCACTCACACCCACCACCCACAGAACATGGCACACCTGCACTGACACCCACCACCCACAGAACATGGCACACCTGCACTCACACCCACCACCCACAGAACATGGCACACCTGCACTGACATCCACCCACCCACCCACATAACTGACACCCACCCACCCATCCATATAACTGACACCCACCCACCCACATAACTGATACCCACCCACCCACCCATATAACTGACACCCACCCATATAACTGACACCCACCCACCCACCCACATAACTGACAACCACCCACCCACCCACATAACTGACACCCACCTACCCACCCACATAACTGACACCCACCCACCCACCCACATAACTGACACCCACCCACCCACCCACATAACTGACACCCACCCACCCACCCACATAACTGACACTCACCCACCCACCCACATAACTGACACCCACCCACCCACCCATATAACTGACATCCACCCACCCACCCACATAACTGACACCCACCCACCCACCCACATAACTGACACCCACCCACCCACCCACATAACTGACACCCACCCACCCACCCACATAACTGACACCCACCTACCCAGGGTGAGCCACATAACTGACACCCACCCACCCACCCACATAACTGACACCCACCTACCCAGGGTGAGCCACATAACTGACACCCACCTACCCAGGGTGAGCCACATAACTGACACCCATCCACCCACCCATATAACTGACCCCCAGCCACCCAGCCACCCAGCCAGCCACCCAGCCACCCAGCCACCCACATAACAGCCAGCCACCCAGCCAGCCACCCAGCCACCCAGCCACCCACATAACTAACAGCCAGCCAGCCAGCCAGCCAGCCAGCCACTAGTGTGAGCCACATAATATGTAGCAGAGGAGGATGGTACAGCTGGTGTCGACCAGCTGCTCTCCTTCTGGTCGTTTTCTGTGATGAGAAAACGTTGTGTACTGACGCCCCGTACAGCAGCAGGTCAGGTTGGGCCACAACCCTGAGCCATTTGACGTGGTGGTGGTCCACAAGTGCCCCATCCACAGGTCGGGGTGTTAAGGTGTGGTAGTTTGAGCCCCACTGGGCAACATCTCCTCCCTGACGTGAACATGAATCCTCCACACTTGCCACATCACTGATGATGACACCACCACATCATCATCATGTCATCACTGATGATGACGTCAACACCACCACATCATCATCATGTCATCACTGATGACGTCAACACCACCACATCCCACTTGCTGACGTCATCATCATGATGTCATCAGTGATGAGGTCAACACTTGCTGACGTCATCATCATCATCATGATGTCATCAGTGATGAGGTCAACACTTGGTGACGTCATCATGTGGTGGTGGTGGTAGTCTTGTGTTGATGATCAGGTCAGGTCAGGTCAGGTCTGGTGGCTGGGTGATTGTAAATATGGCTTCCTCCTCCTCCTCCGTTGTTCTCTGGTGATGGAGATAATTACTGTGTCACAACATACAAGCCTCCTCCTCCTCCTCTACCATCATTATTGTGGCATCAAGAGAAATGGCTTCGTACAAGTAGCATTGGTTTATTTATGATTACATCATCATGATGATGACATTTTACAGCCAAGTTGAGGGAAAGAAGATGGCAGGTTCTCCACTAGTTCAGGGTAGTTATCTGCTTTATGGTGACCAAGACAATTCCTTACAACCACAGTGAACGAAGACCATGCCTCTGCCTCAACATTGGTCATTGAATCTTGGAAATGTGGGTCTTTCATGAGTTCCATGGTTTGTGACCCGTCGACAATACCTGCCTTCACCTTCTCCATGATCAGCGCTGGACATTTTCTGCATATGTAGTCAAAGCAGAGTGTCCTTCTTTGTTCCAAACCTTCACAAAGTGTTTCATTAAACCTAGTTTGATGTGCAGTGGTGGTACAATGATCTTATCTCTGTCAACCAAGGGTTCTGCCATTACATTCTTGTCTCCAACCAACATGTTTTCTCTCAGAGACCATTGTTTTCTCAGCCAGTGCTCATCCTCAGCTCTACTATCCCAGAGACAGATAAAGCTGGGCTACTTGTTGTACCCACTCTGCTGACCCAGGAGAAAAGTCACCATCTTAAGATCCACACACATTAACCATTGGTCATGGTGGTATGATATCTTGTGTAAGACCAGGACGATTGTGTCCTGCTGTTCACTCATCATAGTTGAGCCACCAATTGGGAGTGATCCATATTTGTTGTCATTGTGTAGAAGCACAACATTTTAAGCTCCACTTAGAACTACCTATGCTCGTGAGTGGTCCATTTATTGATAATTGCATTATCTGAAAACCTGTATCTGCTAGAAGGAAATGAAGGTCATAATCTTAGTCAGTGGCGTAAATATACCTTGATTCATGTCCAAAATCTGAGACACCAAAATGGTTTTATATATTTACTCCCCAATATATATATATATATATATATATATATATATATATATATATATATATATATATATATATATATATATATATATATATATATATGTATGTATGTGCATTATTACATGACAGCTAGAGACTGAGTGTGAACGAATGGGGCCTTAGTTGTCTTTTTCCTAGCGCTACCTCGCACACATGAGGGGGGAGGGTGTTGTTATTCCATGTGTGGCGGAGTGGCGATGGGAATGAATAAAGGCAGACAGTATGAATTATGTACATGGGTATATATGTATATGTCTGTGTGTGTATATATATGTATACATTGAGATGTGTAGATATGTATATGTACTGTGTGTGGACGTTTATGTATACACATGTGTATGTGGGTGGGTTGGGCCATTCTTTCGTCTGTTTCCTTGCGCTACCTCGCTAACGCGGGAGACAGCGACAAAGCAAAATGAATAAATAGAATATATATATATATATATATATATATATATATATATATATATATATATATATATATATATATATATATATATATATATATATATATATATATATCAAAAAAAACCTACGATCAACTTTACAAGACAAACAAGTAATTCAGAAGTTTGGCTACATTGAATTTCATAATTTCGAATATTTTGATGAGAGAGAGAGAGAGAGAGAGAGAGAGAGAGAGAGAGAGAGAGAGAGAGAGAGAGAGAGAGAGAGAGAGAGAGGGAGAGAGAGAGAGAGAGAGAGAGAGAGAGAGAGAGAGAGAGAGAGAGAGAGAGAGAGAGAGAGAGAGAGAGAGAGAGAGAGAGAGAGAGAGAGAGAGGAAAAATGAAGGTAATAAATTCACAGCACACAGGAAAGCTGCTCAGTCGTGGTTATCTCACATGTTTTCACTAACATCGAGAGTTAAGTAGTACAAATGCCATTTCAAAATGCTTGGGACACTTCAATTTGTTCTTGTATGAAAACATACAACTGGACCAAGTCAGTCTTTTATAAGGTTCAAACTACTAATGATATTAGAATAACATGCAAATTTATGATGGACGACTGAAAATGGGCCTTGATGGCAAGGCTAAGATTATCTATCGTTGTCCATGATAGTAAGGCTAAGATCATTTATCATTTTGCATGACGGTTATGCTAAGATAATTCAGCGTTGTCCATGATGGTTAAGCTAAGATCACTTATCGTTGTCCATAATAGTTAGGCTAAATCATTTATCGCTGTCCATGATAGCTCGTCTAAGACCATTTATCGTTGTCCATGATACAGTCTGGGCCCAGCCCGAGCTGTAGGGGATAGAAGACCTCCAAGATAACACTAGCCAAACTCTAAGAACATTTAAGATCATAAGAACATTATCCAGTCGTCTTTTACTTATCAGGAAATACGTTTGTATGCAACTCTTAGCTGATAAGAGATGTTTGATCTCTTATCACCCAGAACTCACCACGAGGAGGTGGTTGCATGTCGAGTTCCATAATTTTTTCCCGTTTTAAATAAATATTTTAATTTCCTCTAAAATAAACGTCTATCCCGTTTTAAGATGTGTAAAAATAATAATTTCCTCTAAAACAAAGTTCTTATTGTGAGGTAGATAGTTCAGGAAGGGCACCTCATTTCCTGCCCTTCCTCTGGTTCCGTTGGCCCCCTCCTCTGGTACGCCTCCGGCGGACTGACCTCATCACCTTCTTCAGCTCACCAATAATAAGTGGCAGAGCTGGTCTCTCTGAGGGGTCGCTGTGGGTCGCTGTTTGGTAAAGATCCTGGAGGCTTTCCCGCACACCCTGCTTCCTGACCAGGATGGACACGTGCCTCATTAGATGCCCAAAAGAGAAGACGTCACTGGCTGGGGAGACCGGCTTGCGCTCCCTGACCTCAGGGGCCAACCACAGGTCAGGAACATTGTACTCAACGCAGCTTCCCTTCTTAACGCTCAAGCCGAAGTCGATGATGTGAAACTCTGGCTTCTCACCCATCGTCACGGTCACATTCTCGACCTTGACGTCATTATGGACAATGTTTTTCTTATGGATTTCCATCAGCCGACGAGCGACCATGATGGCGGACTCGACCAGTTCCTCGTCCGACCGACATGTTCTCATGTACTTATCATAAGGCTGGCCAGTGTGGCTTAAGATGATCAGTGGGGGGTTGCGGCACACTGCTCGAAGGAGAGGGGCTCCTCCAGCCCCAGCCAGTCTCCTGTGAATGTCGGCTTCATCCATAAGACTTTTCCAACTCACTCCGTCCAGAAGGGTTTTGATGACGCAACACGATCCACGGAACAACACCGTTTCAATCTTGGCGTTGCCTCCCCGACCCACCTCTCTCATAACCACCAGGTCATTCACATCCTTCTGGGTCAACTTTACAACTGGAACACTCATTTTGATTCCGGCCTGAGGCGCACTTACCAAATTTTCTTGCCGGAGACTGTGAGAGGAGATGTTGTCGGTACGGAGTCCCATCCTCAAATGATTACACTTCTCTCGCCGCCGGCCTTATATACCCCTAGGTTATGTGACGTCACATAACCAGATCTATCCAGATTAAATCCCATACAAATCCGGATATGTAGACGGATTCATTTAGTTTTGTTGCGATCATTATTTGATGAAATCTAAAGGTGTCGAAGAAATAGTCAAGATGGCTAGTGGTGTTCATAGTGTAGTGAAGATGGCTAGAGATGTTGAAGGATCTAAATAGTTTCGAAATACCAATACTTCTTGAATCAATAAATCATCATAAATACAAATAAGACAAAAACCACTTTGACGAAAATTTAGCCATTTTCAAGCATCGAAATAAAAGGATATGAGGTAAATGGCTTTTGGGAAATCATTGTTGAATAGTACACAGTTACTTTCTGAGAACACACACACACACAAAACTAGAGAACATAGCATGAAATTAGGGCAATATTGTTCAAATATATTCAGAGAAGTAATTTTAAAGTTTATATAAGAGTGGTTGATGAATGGAATAAGAAGAATGAGGTCATGGTTAAGGCAGACACAATACATAAATCTTACAAGTTGTATAATAGTACAGAATGTTCTAGAGATTTGGCCTCGTGAGTGTAGAACTCTCTCCTCACACAGTAAAAATAGGTAATTACACACTCACAGATTCAGAGGTTATCATGTTGAAGGAGAGGTGAAAACTGAAGATTCAAATCAAAGAACAATAAGAAGCGTCATGATGAGATGGGAGAGGGAATTGGTCAATTGACAAATATAGTTTAATCTAAAACATGAACGGTAAACCACTTCGAGTGGAGAAAGTCAAGTGGAAAACATAGAAAATGAAAGACCAAAGAGAAGAATTTTTGATATCTGGGATAACATCTAATGTGAGGAAACACGATTTCACCAAATGATCTTTAGTTAACGCTTCTGGCACAGTGTAGATATATACACACACACACACACACACACACACACATATATATATATATATATGTATATATATATATATATATATATATATATATATACTTATGTGTGTGTGTGTGTGTGTGTGTGTGTGTGTGTATTTACACTGTACCAGAAGCGTTAACAAAAGCTCATTTGGTGAAATAGTGTTTCCTCACATTAAATGTTATCCCACACACACACACACACACACACACACACACACACACACACACATATATGTATATATATATATATATATATATATATATATATATATATATATATATATATATATATATATATATATATACTTATGTGTGTGTGTGTGTGTGTGTACGGATAAACTTTAAGGCTGGCCGGGGTGTACTGGTGATGCCTTTGACCTAAAATATAAGTTCAAGCCCGTAGGCCGACCCTGCACTTAGCTTGAATCCTTTTGTGTTCACTATAATCTTTTTTACTACATCTCCTCTACTTAATCCCTTTATCTTCACTATGCAAGACTTATTATAATCTTCACTACAACCTCATCTTCATATGACCTTATCTTGACTAAGCTGGTTTCAAGGAAGGCTTTAGATTTTACCCGCTCACACAAACAACGTACTTACACGGGGCCCCACGAGTGTAAAACCCCCTCCTAATACAGTGCAAGTAGATGATTACACACACCTACACACCACCACCACCACTAACAATACACAGAGAAATAGCCTTTTTGATTGGTTTTGGATCGGCCCTTGAACGGAGTTTGGAGGATCTGGGGGATCAGGTCAATAAGGTTAAGTTCACTACAACCTCATATTCACTAACGTGAATCTTCACTACTAGCTTATTTTCACTTAATTATATCTTCACTATACCCTCTTCTTCACTACACCGTTATTTCTACCATACCATCATCATTGTACTCCCTGATGTTCACTAGAAATAGTTCTTATCTTCACTACATAATCATTCTGAATAAACTTTACTCCTTGATAACACTTATCTCTACTACATTCGTATCTTCACTACATTCGTATCTTCGCCACAACCTATCTTGACAGTATCCTTATCATCACTATACTCTTCCTCACTACACTCTCCTCTTAACATCATCCTTCTGTTTACCGAACTTAGTTCAAAGTCTGACTTGAACGTAGCTTTGGAAAGTTTGTGTTCCTCATTGTGTTACCTCCTTATTATCATTGTAAAGGCAATTGTCACCACTCCCTAACTAAACCCTCATCGTCACTACACTCTCATCATTATCATTACTTCTTGATGTTCAATACAAAATCTCAACATATACATTCATCTTCACCACAGAATAATTTTCATTGCCCTTAATCTTCATTACTCCTTGTTTCAGCTACATTCGTATCTTCCATTCATTCTTATATCTTATATTAGTTACATCTTTACAATATCTTTATATCTTCTCTGTTCCGTCTTTTGGAAAATTGAAAGTGAGAGTAAAGGATTTCCGGCCTTCTGCTCCCTCCTCTTTAAGTCGCCTTGTACGACACGCAGGGAATACGAGGCAAGTATACTTTCTTCCCTATCCCCAGGGATAACAGCATCTGGTGTTCCCAGACGGTCACCCATCCAAGTACTAACCAGACCCAACGTTGCTTAACTTCCCTGATCGGACGATATATATATATATATATATATATATATATATATATATATATATATATATATATATATATATATATATATATATATATATATATATATATATATATATATACATATATATATATCATATATATATATAAGACTGAAAACAATGAATTTCCCAAATAATAAAAATGGAAGCGCCGGGGTTTGAACCCGGGACCTCTCGCATGCCAAGCGAGTGCTCTACCACTGAGCTACGCCCCCAAGAACATATTTTGTGACATAGTATTATATGAAGCACTGAGATTACCACGGCAAAATAGTGTTTGACCGACCGTTGCCGACTAGCCGGCAAAATAACCACAGGGTAATTCTCCATGTTGCTGTCGTGTTTTCCTCTCAATTTTCCACGAAGAAATGAGTTTTAATCTTTTATTGTCGTTGTAATAGACTGGAACTATGTAATAAACTGGAACTAAGCAATAGACTGGAACCAAGCTGACCTGGTATGAGGTCAGAGCCCTCATTATCATCCCTGCTAACTACCGGAAGCAGATTAAGTCGTTCCACAACCGATGTCCGGCCCATGTTAACTCTGATGTGCCCAGCAGTTGGAGGAGGATCGCCAGAAGCTTCTGGAAGATTTCAAGGACGTCTTGGTGGACCTGACCCTTTCAGATAAGGTCGAAAACCCCAATTTATTGTGAAGATCTTCACTATAACGTTGGACGAACATAGTGAATGTTGCACACATGTGATGCGGACAAAATGAAAAAAGATAAAGACAAAAATTATGTCTGGTGTGGGTCTCGAACCCACGACCTTGAGTTTATCAGACTCATGCTCTACCACTGAGCTAACCAGACAATAGAAAATTCGTCTGTTTCTTCAATTTGAAATAATGAAAATCTTTGCGAGGCAGCGTTAAGAAAAGAGAGATGTCTTTGACGAAATTTACTTGCTTGGCTTATTCTTCTGTTCCTCATTATCGAAAGTAAACATACTGAAGGATATATATATATATATATATATATATATATATATATATATATATATATATATATATATATATATATATTTATTATTTTTTTTTTATTATACTTTGTCGCTGTCTCCCGCGTTTGCGAGGTAGCGCAAGGAAACAGACGAAAGAAATGGCCCAACCCCCCCCCCCATACACATGTATATACATACGTCCACACACGCAAATATACATACCTACACAGCTTTCCATGGTTTACCCCAGACGCTTCACATGCCCTGCTTCAATCCACTGACAGCACGTCAACCCCGGTATACTACATCGCTCCAATTCACTCTATTCCTTGCCCTCCTTTCACCCTCCTGCATGTTCAGGCCCCGATCACACAAAATCTTTTTCACTCCATCTTTCCACCTCCAATTTGGTCTCCCTCTTCTCCTTGTTCCCTCCACCTCCGACACATATATCCTCTTGGTCAATCTTTCCTCACTCATCCTCTCCATGTGCCCAAACCACTTCAAAACACCCTCTTCTGCTCTCTCAACCACGCTCTTTTCATTTCCACACATCTCTCTTACCCTTACGTTACTCACTCGATCAAACCACCTCACACCACACATTGTCCTCAAACATATATATATATATATATATATATATATATATATATATATATATATATATATATATATATATATATATATATGCAAAATTGTGATCCTTTTCGATATATATATATATATATATATATATATATATATATATATATATATATATATATATATATATATATATATATATATATATATACATATATATATATATATATATATATATATATATATATATATATATATATATATATATATATATATATATATATATATATATATATATATATATATATATATATATATATCGAAAAGGATCACAATTTTGCACGTGATCAAGTTTATTCTCATGAGTCCACGGGGAAAATAAACACGATAAGTTCCCAAGTGCACTTTCCTGTAAAACTCACATCATCAGGGGAGATACAAGAGAAAAATATAACAGTCAGTTGATATACAACGAAGAGACGTAGCTAGGGCGCCATATGGTAAACATGTGATTGTCCAAGAAAGACAACAAGCGTATCATAAACTTATTATGTGGACAAGAAGGTGAATTGTTTACAAATTCTATCAACATTAAAGTTATCCAATCTGTATAGACCATCACTGATATTAAGATTATAATTCTTTGTGTATTGAAATTTCAATGATGCCCAATTGTGTATTATATTCATCATATTATAATGCAATTGTGTCAAATAATGGAGATAAAGAATGAAAGATAAACTATGGCCATGATTTCTACCAGCTCAAGTGCATTAGATATGGTGGACAATTCAGTTTAAGTGAAGATGCCCAATTGTACATTATATGTATCATATGGGACATTTCAGTTTGTAGTGAAGATGCCTTACTTTGTATTGTATATATATTCCAAACTAATGTTGGCAAGTAGTGAAAAAAAAGAATTAGAGATCATTAAACTCTATGGCCGTGATTTCTTCCAGCTCAAGAGTAGTAGATATGGTGGGCAATTCAGTTTACGGTGAAGATTCTGTATTGTATATATCATATTGTACTCTAGGTGTTTCAAGAAGTGAAGATACAGAAGCCCTCTTTCTCAATCCTTGCACCTATCTCTTGACCTCTTGCCTCCTTCTCTTATACATCTCCCAGTCATTTGCACTATTTCCTTGCAAAACTCGTCCAAATGCTTCTCTAATCTTTTACTAATATATATATATATATATATATATATATATATATATATATATATATATATATATATATATATTTTTTTTTTATACTATTCGCTATTTCCCGCAATAGCGAGGTAGCGTTAAGAACAGAGGACTGTTGCCTTTGAGGGAATATCCTCACCTGGCCCTCTTCTCTGTTCCTTCTTTTGGAAAATTAAAAAAAAAATAAAAAAACGAGAGGGGAGGATTTATATATATATATATATATATATATATATATATATATATATATGTATATATATATATATATATATATATATATATATATATATATATATATATATATACACACACACACACACACACATATATATATATATATATACATATATATATTAGTAAAAGAGAAGAGAGGCATTTGGACGAGTTTTGCAGGGAAATAGTGCAAATAGCCTTTTAGTTTGGCTTTGGATCCGCCCTTGAACGTAGTTTGGAGGATTTGGGGATCAGGTCAATAACGTTAAGCTCACTACAACCTCATATTCACTAACGTGTATCTTCACTACTAGGTTATTTTCACTTAATCATATCTTCACTATACCCTCTTCTTCACGATTCCGTTATTTCTACCATACCATTATCATTGTACTCCCTGATGTTCACTAGAAATAGTTCTTATCTTCACTACATAATCATTTTGAATAAACTTTACTCTTTAATAATCCTTATCTCTACTACATTCGTATCTTCACTACATTCTTTTCTTCACTACAAGCTATCTTGACAATATCCTTATCATCACTATACTCTTCCTCACTACACTCTCATCTTAACATCATCCTTCTGTTTACCGAACTTAGTTCAAAGTCTGACTTGAACGTAGCTTTGGAAAGTTTGTGTTCCTCATTGTCTTACCTCCTTATTATCATTGTGAAGGCAATTGTCACAACTCCCTAACTAAACCCTCATCGTCACTACACTCTCATCATTATCATTACTTCTTGATGTTCAATATAAAATCTCAACATATACATTTATCTTCACCACAGAATAATTTTCATTGCCCCTTAATCTTCATTACTCCTTGTTTCAGCTACATTCGTATCTTCCATTCATTCTTATATCTTATATTAATTACATCTTTACAATATCTTTATATCTTCTCTGTTCCGTCTTTTGTAAAATTGAAAATGAGAGTAAAGGATTTCCGGCCTTCTGCTCCCTACCCTTTTAGTCGCCTTGTACGACACGCAGGGAATACGTGGCAAGTATACTTTCTTCCCTATCCCCAGGGATAACAGCATCTGGTGTTCCCAGACGGTCACCCATCCAAGTACTAACCAGACCCAACGTTGCTTAACTTCCCTGATCGGACGATATTTATATATAAATATATATATATATATATATATATATATATATATATATATATATATATATATATGTATTTATATATATATATATGTATATATACATATATACATATACAAGACTGAAAACAATGAATTTCCCAAATAAAAAATGGAAGCGCCGGGGTTTGAACCCGGGACCTCTCGCATGCCAAGCGAGTGCTCTACCACTGAGCTACGCCCCCAAGAACATATTTTATGACATAGTATTATATGAAGCACTGAGATTACCACGGCAAAATACTGTTTGACCGACCGTTGCCGACTAGCCGGCAAAATAACCACAGGGTAAATCTCCATGTTGCTGTCGTGTTTTCCTCTCAATTTTCCACGAAGAAATGAGTTTTAATCTTTTATTGTCGTTGTAATAGACTGGAACTATGTAATAAACTGGAACTAAGCAATAGACTGGAACCAAGCTGACCTGGTATGAGGTCAGAGCCCTCATTATCATCCCTGCTAACTACCGGAAGCAGATTAAGTCGTTCCACAACCGATGTCCGGCCCATGTTAACTCTGATGTGCCCAGCAGTTGGAGGAGGATCGCCAGAAGCTTCTGGAAGATTTCAAGGACGTCTTGGTGGACCTGACCCTTTCAGATAAGGTCGAAAACCCCAATTTATTGTGAAGATCTTCACTATAACGTTGGACGAACATACTGAATGTTGCACACATGTGATGCGGACAAAATGAAACAAGAAAAAGACCAAAATTATGTCTGGTGTGGGTCTCGAACCCACGACCTTAAGTGTGTAAGACTCACGCTCTACCACTGAGCTAACCAGACAATAGAAAATACGTCTGTTTCTTCAATTTGAATTAATGAAAATCTTTGCGAGGCAGCGTTTAGAAAAGAGAGATGTCTTTGACGAAATTTACTTTCTTGGCTTATTCTTCTGTTCCTCATTATCGAAAGTAAACGTACTGAAGGATATGTATATATATATATATATATATATATATATATATATATATATATATATATATATATATATATATATATATATATATATATATATATATATTATCCCTGGGGATAGGGGAGAAAGAATATTCCCACGTATTCCCTGCGTGTCGTAGATGGCGAACTAAAAGGGAAGGGAGCGGGGGGCTGGAAATCCTCCCCTCTCGTTTTTTTTTTTTTATATTCCATTGGAAGAAACAGAGAAGGGGGCCGGGTGAGGATGTTTCCTCAGAGGCCCAGTCCTCTGTTCTTAACGCTACCTCGATGACGCGGGAAATGGCGAATAGTATGAAAGAAAAAAGAATATACATATATATTTAATATATATTTGATATATATTTATATATATATTTGATATATATATCTATCTATCTATCTATATATATATATATATATATATATATATATATATATATATATATATATATATATATATATACATATATATATATATATATATATATATATATATATATATATATATTGCGCTACCTCGTAAACGCGGGAGACAGCGACAAAGTATAATAAAAAAAAATAATATGAATATATATATATATATATATATATATATATATATATATATATATATATATATATATATATTGGAAAGGATCACGATTTTGCATGTGATCAAGTATATTCTTATGAGTCCACTAGGAAAATAAACACGATAAGTTCCCAAGTGCACTTTCGTGTAATACTCACATCATCAAGGGAGACACAAGAGAGAAATATAACACTCAATTGATATACAAGGAAGAGACGTAGCTAGGACGCCATATGGTAAACATGTGATTGTCCAAGACAGACAACAAGCGTATCATAAACTTATTATGTGGACAAGAAGGTGAATTGTTTACACATTTTATCAGCATTAAAGTTATCCAATTTGTATAGACCATCACTAATATTAAGATTATAATTCTTTGTGTATTCAGAAATAGAAGATTCAATGATATTTTTCGTGGTACTTGAGTTAGAGTTAATAACTGAGATGGCATTATTAACTCTAATTCCAGTACCACGAGAAATACCATTGAATCTTCTATTATTAAATACACAAAGAATTATAAACCTTAAGGAAACAACATGGTGGTCAAAAATAAGCTTTAGGAATGAAGTTTATGAATGGAATATCAGTGAGACGATCCAAATGACGAATGAATGAGAGCGTAGTCAACATACAATATAAAAGGACATATTATGAATGGCAGCCAGGCAAGTAACGGCCCAACTGAATGGAAGGATTTAAAAGTTCGCGTTATATGACGAATTTTGATAGATTATCCAAATTTCCATTCCAGTTATGAAACTTAATGGTTGTGTTCAGTTCTAGAGACAAAGTTTAAAGGTTTGTGTTTCAAAGATGAACCACAAAGGATATCGTTAAATTAACTGACATTAAAATTTGTCAATTAAGTGAATCATTTTGTACAATAGCTGTAATTTGACAGAGTTAAAAGTTCGCATTTTCATTACAATTCTAATTTAAAAGTTTGAGATTCAATGATGGTTTGCACAAGCTTAACGTACATTTAAGTTTTGTGTTTATATGACGTATCTTAAAGGACTCTGGTAAAATAACGCAGCTGGAAGGTTTACGTTCAAATGACGGTGTTTAAATGTTTATTGATGAATGGTAGATTTAAATGGATAGATTTTAAGTTCGCGTTTTCATGTTTTCATGTAACAGTTTAAAGGTTGGTATGTACAATGTTGACCAGATGGCGGTAGTGTGTAGACACAGCCATACCAGGTCGTATTTATCATCATTAAAGTCACCTTCCTTACTTACTTATGGCGGCGATGAAATTCACTGGTTCTTGATTGTGCACCAATTAACCTATCAGATAATGGTACAATGTTTGCCTGGTGTTGCATATATCACGTCTGTTGTTGAAACACAAGAATGCCAGGTGACTTTGGGAGTGGATGATAATGTAAAGATCAATATAAATGTGGGAAATCTTGAACCGCCATCACCAGACACAACACATGTTTGGATCTGGCGGGGGGAGGGACTTGCCTGTGACGTCACGATGCCCCGCCTCCAGCCTGGCGCCGCTCTGTGTGTGTGTGTGTGTGTGTGTGTGTGTGTTTGTGGACTACTTTAATCATTATCACGTGAGTCTTTTGAGGAAGGATTTGTACACTCGTGTTGCCCCGTCTCTTAACCTTGTAAGTGTAAAATATGTTTTCACTCCTATGTGCACTCACACACACACACACACACACACACACACACACACACACACATAACCTATAATATCATCTAGTATTTTCTTCAGACGGATATCTTACACCTTCATTATAAAAGCCAAAGAAAAATTTATAAAAACATATACATATATTTCCACACGTGTAGATATATGTTATGTATTGAAATGTGGCGGAGAAATTACTTATATATTAACAAACGTGATTGAGGACTTAAAGAATCTGGTACAAACATAATGGTTATTGTGATAAATGATTTATTCATGATAAATATGTATTGTGTTGCATTATAATGGTTGTTCAGAACCAAGGTTCTTAAACCTGAATTAGTGAAATACTATCAGAAATAGAAAACCCGTTAAACATAAACATTTATAGTGATTAACCACAGAATATATTTTCCTCTGGGTATGTAAAAGAAAATACAGTACAGGGAGCTAGTTTGAGGAAGAGTATTTCATATTTTAACAAAATATTTACCTCTAATAGCGTCCCTTATCTTTCGTCATCATTTCTTATGTTTCCTATCAAGAAATGTCTTTTATCTAACATAAAAATTCTGTCTAGGTATTTGATTAATGTTGTCCAAGGATGAGCTACCTGCCACACGTGGTCACGTCACAGTGGTGGTGGTCAGGTCAGTGGGCGGTGTGTGTGTGTGTGTGTAGCCCCTGGGTTCATGTTGGCCACAGCCACCCACCGGCCGGTGGTCAGGTCAGTGGGCGGTGTGTAGCCCCTGGGTTCATGTTGGCCACAGCCACCCACCGGCCAGCCGGGCGGTAGTTTATAACTAAGACTGGTAGTTTCACATGCCACTTGGAGTGTCCCTCACTACAGAACTTGAGCAGCTCTTATCCTGAGGTGGAGCAGTTGATCCTCTCCACCAGGCTGGTACACTTGGTCTGCACCAGGTGGCTCCCTCCTGGTCATCCTGAGTGGTTGGTTGCTGTGTGGGATTTAATGACCACTGACTTGTGAAGGTCATTAGGCCAACCATCATTTTATCATCTGATAAAACATGAAGCAACGCCAAATATTACATGATCCACCTAAACTATTGAGAATGATCAAGTCTGATATTGTTACGTTACGTCATCCAGTCTTGCCACTCACATGTTACGGTAATCACGACTACATACATAGTGTTGTTACGACTGATGTTGTGTATGTAGTTGATGACTTGTGGACACCAGAGGAAACCATCATTATAATGTCTTGTGTCACCAACATGTATCTATAATGCTTCTATAACCAGCATGATCAAGAAGGTTATAACAACATTATCCTTGTGTCACCAACATGTATCTATAATACTTCTATAACCAGCATGATCAAGAAGGTTATAACAACATTATCCTTGTGTCACCAACATGTATCTATAATACTTCTATAACCAGCATGATCAAGAAGGTTATAACAACATTATCCTTGTAGTTGTTGGATCAGTGTAGAGCAGAGCAATACCTGGTGAACATTACTTCCTGGTTGGTGGCCGCCATAAATACCACCAGTGTTTATAAGCTCACACATCACCAGGGGTTAAGATATGGTGTTATCCCTCACTGCTCTATATAGCACCAGCCACGGTGGGTGGGTCCGCCTCCAGCTTATACCTCACTCCTACTCTTCTATATCCCTAACTTCCTTGTGATCATCTCACTTTGAATAACTAGATCTTCACATAACAGTTGTTTGTTGTTGTTGTTGTTGTTGTTGTTGTTGTTGTTGTTGTTGTTGTTACATGTTGTAGGTTTATGTTCTGCCACTGGACGACTCGTTCTCTGATCTTACCCAACAGATAAATGTTTGTGTCGAGATTCGTCAGGTGTTTATCATACGGAGTCTGTAACACGTAAGTCTGTCTATCGTTCACTATACTGGATAGTAACTGGTAAAGGTTATTAAAGATATCTACACCAGAATCTGTGCCACACAACAAAACATACAAATCACGATATTTGCAACATGATAACATGTTTGACCATCAGCAGGTAAGGTCATCAAGCCGCACCATACATACGTCAGACAGTAACATCAGTTGTATAACAGGATGTATATATGTTGTTGGATTTAAGGGCTATCACCTAAAGGTCATGAAGCCAGAATGTGAACCATAAGTTCAACATAAAATGATGGTCCAGGTCCAGCAGGTAGCTGCATATGAAGCTATGAATGTCTGTCTTGATTACTGACGACGTAGAGGGAAGGGTTTGGCAGGAAGGGGAGTGTGGTGGAGTTTGCTGGAGGGTTCTCGGGAGTGTTGTGAGGAAGAGATAGAAAAACAGACTGAAAGGAGGAGGGTAACAAGTCTTGGGCTCAACCCAGGTGCTACATTGTCACTCAAGCAAGACATCTAAAATAATCGCCAGGTTGGTTGGTTATTTGGGCTTGTGGCTCATCCACTGCCAGGGTTAATAAAGTCAACAAGTTAGTCATGATCCCCAACCAAAAATACTTGAACACCTTCACGTGTTGAAGATATTTGTAAGGTCATACACACGCTCACTAAATATTTGGCCCATATAAGTAAGGTTTTCACCCCTGTTGATTGCAAGGGTCATACCTGCGGTAAAGGTCATGTTATAACCATCAATCGAATCATCTTGAACAGTTTTCCCAGGGGTTCAAGATGATTCTGAGACCGTACACGCTCTCACCCTGTTCGTACGACGAATGGTGGAGTCAAACGAACAGCGACCTATGAAAGGTCATTAGGTCACTAATCCTTTATATGTTCCACTTTAAAGTCAGCTAACAATCCTTTCAACGTATTATTGTCTAAATAGTTGGGACAGTGAAATATAGGAAGGTGTACGTTCAAGGAAGTCATATACAATGACAGAGTTACGTGCAGCGACGACAAGTAGGACAGACAAACCTGAGAAATGGTTGTTGTTGATGGTGTGAACAGTAGTATTATTATTACCACACATCACCAGCACACCTTTGATGGCGCTCCTACACCTTCGTGGCTGCTGCACTCTACACAGGAGCAGGGGAAGGTAGACATCTTTGAGCAAGAACATTTCCGACGAGACTGTACTATTTCTCTCCGTCCTTTGAGGATGACACAGCCTTGCTAAGGACGACTTGTCACTGGTGGTGACACAGCTGACGGATGGAGTCCTGTTACACCTTGTGAATAATATAACCAAAACAGTAGACTGGCCAGGTTGACAAGCGTATTGTGCACTTCAACTGACCAATGATATGATAAAGAAAATTACAAACATAAATATCTATTGTAAGGATCAAATCAATGATGAAGCAAATATAGTTTGAATGAATAATGAAACACAGTGTGGGAAGTGACACAACTTTGTGATGCTTGGTCACTTACAAATGATTAATACGAAAGCGTTAGGTATCGACCCACAGGAGAACGTGTTTACCAATCTTTATAGAAGACATATCTATGTTAGATAAACGCCATATCAAGGAAATATCTTAACCTGGGACGTGTAACATCTGTGTGGAGAGACACAGCTTTGTAATATATGATCTACTCCACCGGTGAACTTTGACAACAGAGAGTTATATTATCTATAACCTTTATTGACTTTTCCAAAGCTTATGACTTAGTCCCGAGGCAGAAGTTGTTTACAGTGTTGCGTCATATTGGGTGTGGCGCGGTGATGTTAGCGGCGTTGAAGGCCATGTATCGTGTTACGGAGAGCCTGGTGGGTGGGGCTGTGGTAACAGCTACGCGTGGGGTTAGGCAGGGGTCACCTACATCTTGTTTATTGTTCATAATATTTGTCAATGAACTCATTCGCCTCATGAAAGAAAGATGTCAACCTGAGCAACTCAGAGAGTGGTTACATGTTATGGTTCTTATGGATGACACTGTGTTGTTATGAACTAGTAGACAGAATATGGTAAAAAAGTTAGAAATATTACAACAATTTTGTGAAGAGTTTGGCATGCTGATCAACTGCTCTAAAACTAATTTTTTTGTAATTAACGGCAATGAGAGAGATAAGGAGCCGTTTCAGATGAACGATTTAGTCGTAGAACACTGCGTGAACTGTGTTTACCTGGGGTCACTCTTCACCTGTGACGGCTCTGTGTCCTCGGCTGTACGGACTCACGCTAAAAGAAAATTGTCCCATATGTTAAAGTATGTATCATTCCTCAAGAAGAATAACGACATCCCATTTATTGTTAAACGACGAGTCCTTGATGCTGCCATGATGTCGTCCTTACTGTATGGATGCGAGTCTTGGGTAGGTGCTGATATCAAACCTGTTATTAAACTGTACAATTGGGCCATAAAACAACTACTAGGGGTCAGGAAGACTACATCAAATTCGGTATGCTATGCGGAAGCTGGATATCCTTCACTCCCGGATTTGATTAAGTTTGAGCAGCACAAGTTTTTCAGATATGCCAGATGATCCCCTAACACTTTCCATCCGTGTTATAACCAATACACACATGGGGAAACATATTCAGAATTTCATTGATAACCGCCCTCCTGACCTAACTTCCTTAATTAAAAATGTACATAACGCACTTGAAAATTCCAGCTCCTCAAGGTGTATCATATATGAAGAACTCAACCCAGGTTTGTCTATACATGACGTATACACCAAAAAAACATCTGATACCAGAGTCCAACCGCATTGCATTTACGCGCTTCCGTGTGAGCGGCCACATTTTAAGTGTTAAAACAGGTCGCTGGAATAGAAGGGGACGTGGCCGCATACCTTTTGAAGAAGGTGTGTGTATTTGTGGTGGAGGTGTACAAACTGAGAGGCATATGTTTGAAAATTGTTCTTTGACACAGAACATCAGACATATGTATAACTTCATAAGAGCAGACAACCCTTTTCCACCTGATTTTCCCCATGATATATGTTGTGAAATAATTTTTAAGATATTAGAAATGCATGATTAAATAACTTTAAGATAATATTCTGTGGACTACATTATCAACATTTAAAGTGGATTTAGTGATTATTGTTACTTTAGATCTAACGTTTAATTGTATTTGTGTATGCTTAATGTCAATCTTATCTTCTTGAGGTCAATGAACTATCTATCTATCTATCTATCTATCTATGTATATATATATGTGTGTATGTGAGTGGGTTGGGCCATTCTTTCGTCTGCTTCCTTGCGCTACCTCGCTAACGCGGGAGGCAGCGACAAAGTATAATAGAAATATATATATATATATATATATATATATATATATATATATATATATATATATATATATATATATATTCTTTCTTTCTTTCTTTTAAACTATCCGCCATTTCCCGCATTAACGAGGTAGCGTTAAGAACAGAGGACTGGGCCTTTGTGGAATATCCTCACCTGGCCTCCCTCTGTTCCTTCTTTTGGAAAATTAGAAAAAAGAAAAAAAAAAAACGAGAGGGGAGGATTTCCAGCCTCCCGCTCCCTTCCCTTTTAGTCGCCTTCTACGACACGCAGGAAATACGTGGGAAGTATTCTTCATCCCCTATCCCCAGGGATATATATATATATATATATATATATATATATATATATATATATATATATATATATATATATATATATATATATATATATATATAAATATATATATATATATATATATATATATATATATATATATATATATATATATATATATATATATATATATATATATATATATATATATATATATATATATATATTAATTTATCAAAATAGGGGTGACTGTATTGTTGACTGGTTGGTAAGGTTATTTAATGTATGTATGATTCATGGTGAGGTGCCTGAGGATTGGCGGAATGCTTGCATAGTGCCATTGTACAAAGGCAAAGAGGATAAGAATGAGTGGTCAAATTACAGATGTATAGGTTTGTTGAGTATTCCTGGGAAATTATATGGGAGGGTATTGATTGAGAGGGTGAAGGCATGTACAGAGCATCAGATTGGGGAAGAGCAGTGTGGTTTCAGAAGTGGTAGAGGATGTGTGGATCAGGTGTTTGCTTTGAAGAATGTATGTGAGAAATACTTAGAAAAACAAATGGATTTGTATGTAGCATTTATGGATCTGGAGAAGGCATATGATAGAGTTGATAGAGATGCTCTGTGGAAGGTTTTAACAATATATGGGTTGGGAGGCAAGTTGTTAGAAGCAGTGAAAAGTTTTTATCGAAGATGTAAGGTAAGTGTACGTGTAGGAAGAGAGGAAAGTGATTGGTTCTCAGTGAATGTAGGTTTGCGGCAGGGGTGTGTGATGTCTCCATGGTTGTTTAATTTGTTTATGGATGGGGTTGTTAGGGAGGTGAATGCAAGAGTTTTGGAAAGAGGGGCAAGTATGCAGTCTGTTGTGGATGAGAGAGCTTGGGAAGTGAGTCAGTTGTTGTTCGCTGATGATACAGCGCTGGTGTCTCATTTATGAAAGAAACTGCAGAAGCTGGTGACTGAGTTTGGAAAAGTGTGTGAAAGAAGAAAGTTAAGAGTAAATGTGAATAAGAGCAATGTTATTAGGTACAGTAGGGTTGAGGGTCAAGTCAACTGGGAGGTAAGTTTGAATGGAGAAAAACTGGAGGAAGTAAAGTGTTTTAGATATCTGGGAGTGGATCTGGCAGCGGATGGAACCATGGAAGCGGAAGTGAATCATAGGATGGGGGAGGGGGCGAAAATTCTTGGAGCCTTGAAGAATGTTTGGAAGTCGAGAACATTATCTCGGAAATCAAAAATGGGTATGTTTGAAGGAATAGTGGTTCCAACAATATTTTATGGTTGCGAGGCGTGGGCTATGGATAGAGTTGTGCGCAGGAGGGTGGATGTGCTGGAAATCAGATGTTTGAGGACAATATGTGGTGTGAGGTGGTTTGACTGAGTAATGTAAGGGTAAGAGAGATGTGTGGAAATAAAAAGAGTGTGGTTGAGAGAGCAGAAGAGGGTGTTTTGAAATGGTTTGGTCACATGGAGAGAATGAGTGAGGAAAGATTGACCAAGAGGATATATGTGTCAGAGGTGGAGGGAACGAGGAGAAGTGGGAGACCAAATTAGAGGTGGAAAGATGAAGTGAAAAAGATTTTGTGTGATCGGGGCCTGAACATGCAGGAGGGTGAAAGGCGTGCAAGAAATAGAGTGAATTGGAACGATGTGGTATACCGGGGTCGACGTGCTGTCAATGGATTGAACCAGAGTATGTGAAGCGTCTGGGGTAAACCATGGTAAGTTGTGTGGGGCCTGGATGTGGAAAGGGAGCTGTGGTTTCGGTGCATTATTGCATGACAGCTAGAGACTGAGTGTGAACGAATGGGGACTTTGGTGTCTTTTCCTAGCGCTACCTCGCACACATGAGGGGGGAGTGGGTTGTTATTCCATGTGTGGCGAGGTGGCGATGGGAACAAATAAAAGCAGACCGTGTGAATTGTGTACATGTGTATATATGCATATGTGTGTGTGTGTGTATATATATATGTGTACATTGAGATGTATAGGTATGTATATTTGCGTGTGTGGACGTGTATGTATATACATGTGTATGTGGGCTGGTTGGGCCATTCTTTCGTCTGTTTCCTTGTGCTACCTCGCAAACGCGGGAGACAGCGACAAAGCAAAATAATGAAAATAAATTTATATATATATATATATATATATATATATATATATATATATATATATATATATATATATATATATATATATATATATATATATATGTTTTTTTTTCAACGTGTTGTAGTGATGTGGCGACTAAGATACGGATATAGCATTGCGATAAATACAGAAATGTCTCTTTGATATGTACAGGCAAAACAGCTCAAGGATGAGCTGATGCAGAAACGAAGGTTGTGCTGATTGGTGCCCGCGAAATGGTTGGAACAGAATACCGTAGTCTATGGCGTCTTCTCAGGTCTTGGTGGTCCACGAAAAATGTCTCTCCATATTCTCTCATCATGAGCAACCGTGCTGTTGCTGGGTTTAACCTAAATGAACTAAGGAGCAAAGATCCAGCAACCTTCCAGCAAGGATGGAAAGAAATCCTAGAGATGATCACCTCAGGAAAGCTGTGTCCACGCATTGACTCAGTTTGGCAATTTGAACAAATTGTTGAAGCATCTAAACAAATTACTGACAGGAAAAACATTGGAAAGGTCATTGTAAAACCTTAAGAAATTTGTAAAACGTATTTTAACATTTTTGTGTGGTTGATTTCTTACAAAGGATTGCTCTCCACTGTCATTTTTCAGTCCGCTGCCATATAAACAAGTTCACATTAATATGTTTCTCCTCTCACTGGGGGATGCTGAAGATGCTTCTAATATAATTTGATAAATATTATCTTTCACAATGACTTTCACTTTAAATTTGTTTTTAGGAATGGGACATAATACTTAATAAATTACCAAGAGAATATGGTATGAAAGAATCTGCAACAATCATAGAGTTTTATTGTGAGAGATAGAATATACAGTACAGATTTTTCTATCATATCAATTTCCCACCACAGTAGAGTAGTATCAGGCATGGGTAGACGATGGCCTCACTCACTCATCCACTCTCAAGCTGTTATGTAAAATGCACTGACCTCTGTCCAGTCATTGAAACAAAAAACAATCTTTTTAAGACATAATCTTCACTTTTGAATAACATTTGTAATGAAGCTAACAGATAATTATCCAGTTGATTGTCACATAAAAGCTTCCCACCAACCATACAATGCTTACAGAAGTGAAATTAGTTATAATAAACTTTGGACATTTCATTTAGTTACTTTATTCTCTTGGTTTCTTTCTTGTTACAGGTAGCAGGCTAGTAAGTCCTTCCCTGCAAATGTGTTTATGTTCTGTCTGCAAGCAGGGTTGGGATTAAGACCCTATTTTGCAAAATTATTTTCTACAAAAGGTAATTAAGATGCATTCCTGTATGCACTTGGGACTGTTTGGATTCTTTGTAGCAAGAGTTGAACATTGATATTTAGCAATATCAAACTTGTTATTGTAAATGTTGATGTCTTAAAAGTTTTAACAGACTTTTCGTAGTGAATGCTGACATTTTAGCAAACCTCTCATGACGGTTGATGATGATCTAGCAGATTCATCATAGATCATAGTATTTTATAGCATTAATTTTTTCTTCTGTCCTAATCTGTTGCTTTCAAGACTAACTGTTGTGGTTGATTTAGTTGTACAGGCTTTGTGTGTGTTTAGTTTTGAAAATTTTTAAGTGAATGATACCCTGAAAGTAAGTTGCTCTTTAGATTGTTCATTTTCCTTTGCCCTGCATTCTTATGAAATAGGAACCTATGAGGGAGTTGAATAACACATTGCACATCAGTTTTGTGGTCCTTATCACTGTTAGTGGCTCTGGTAACTTTTGTTGAGTTGAGAGTTTGCGCTATTAATGTTGATTACATTTGCAAGGGGCTGGTTAACCATGTGTTTAGGGTAGTAAGATAGAAAGTCTAACCCATGGAACTGGGCATCCTCTGCCTTGTTAAAGTAGTAGGGGACCTTTGTTATGAAAATTTAATTGCCATGGTAGGTCCATGTTATGGTTGAGATCCATTTGATGCCAGTGTGATAATAATAGGTAGATAAATACAGTTTTGTAGCTGTGCAACATTTGAATCAAAATTACTAGAGCACCAGTAGCTGGCATCTGTATCTTTGCCTTATCAGCTGGTGGAGCTTGATAATTTGAGGTTTTATCAAAAGCTCCATTTTTCATGCCCTTAGACCAAACTAAGGGCTTATGCTCATTTATTGTTGGCTACATTGAATTTTAAATGATCCGCTAAAGTCATACCTAGATCTTTTTTTTTTAGGGGAACCTGCTGTGGAGACGTGAAACTTGTTCAGTCAGTATGGACGTAGGGATTGGGCAGGCAAGTGGATGAAGTTATTTCTTATGGCTCCATCTTCATGATTAACAGGTGGAAGGAGACCACCTTTGAAAAAGATAGGAGGTAGCAGGGAAGATGCATTAACATTATTATTATTATTATTATTATTGTTATATAACCCCAGGATCTTTTTCTCTGAAGGTTCAAAGATAGGAGGTAGCGTTTAAGATGCATTAACATTATTACTATTATTATTATTATTATTATTATTATTATTATTAATATGTGTGTATGTATATATATATGTATATTATCCCTGGGGACAGGGGTGAAAGAATACTTCCCACGTATTCCTCGCGTGTCGTAGAAAGCGACTAGAGGGGACGGGAGCGGGGGGGCCAGAAATCCTCCCCTCCTTGTATTAACTTTCTAAAATGGGAAACAGAAGAAGGAGTCACGCGGGGAGTGCTCATCCTCCTCGAAGGCTCAGAGTGGGGTGCCTAAATGTGTGTGGATGTAACCAAGATGTGAAAAAAGGAGAGATAGGTAGTATGTTTGAGGAAAGGAACCTGGATGTTTTGGCTCTGAGTGAAACGAAGCTCAAGGGTAAAGGGGAAGAGTGGTTTGGGAATGTCTGGGGAGTAAAGTCAGGGGTTAGTGAGAGGACAAGAGCAAGGGAAGGAGTAGCAATACTCCTGAAACAGGAGTTGTGGGAGTATGTGATAGAGTGTAAGAAAGTAAATTCTCGATTAATATGGGTAAAACTGAAAGTTGATGGAGAGAGGTGGGTGATTATTGGTGCATATGCACCTGGGCATGAGAAGAAAGATCAAGAGAGGCAAGTGTTTTGGGAGCAGCTGAGTGAGTGTGTTAGTGGTTTTGATGCACGAGACCGGGTTATAGTGATAGGTGATTTGAATGCAAAGGTGAGTAATGTGGCAGTTGAGGGAATAATTGGTATACATGGGGTGTTCGGTGTTGTAAATGGAAATGGTGAAGAGCTTGTAGATTTGTGTGCTGAAAAAGGACTGATGATTGGGAATACCTGGTTTAAAAAGCGAGATATACATAAGTATACTTATGTAAGTAGGAGAGATGGCCAGAGAGCGTTATTGGATTACGTGTTAATTGACAGGCGTGCGAAAGAGAGACTTTTGGATGTTAATGTGCTGAGAGGTGCAACTGGAGGGATGTCTGATCATTATCTTGTGGAGGCTAAGGTGAAGATTTGTATGGGTTTTCAGAAAAGAAGAGTGAATGTTGGGGTGAAGATGGTGGTGAGAGTAAGTGAGCTTGAGAAGGAGACCTGTGTGAGGAAGTACCAGGAGAGACTGAGTACAGAATGGAAAAAGGTGAGAACAATGGAAGCAAGGGGAGTGGGGGAGGAATGGGATGTATTTAGGGAATCAGTGATAGATTGCGCAAAAGATGCTTGTGGCATGAGAAGAGTGGGAGGTGGGTTGATTAGAAAAGGTAGTGAGTGGTGGGATGAAGAAGTAAGAGTGTTGGTGAAAGAGAAGAAAGAGGCATTCGGACGGTTTTTGCAGGGAAAAAATGCAATTGAGTGGGAGATGTATAAAAGAAAGAGACAGGAGGTGAAGAGAAAGGTGCAAGAGGTGAAAAAAAGGGCAAATGAGAGTTGGGGTGAGAGAGTATCATTAAATTTTAGGGAGAATAAAAAGATGTTCTGGAAGGAGGTAAATAAAGTGCGTAAGACAAGGGAGCAAATGGGAACTTCAGTGAAAGGCGCAAATGGGGAGGTGATAACAAGTAGTGGTGATGTGAGAAGGAGATGGAGTGAGTATTTTGAAGGTTTGTTGAATGTGTTTGATGATAGAGTGGCAGATATAGGGTGTTTTGGTCGAGGTGGTGTGCAAAGTGAGAGGGTTAGGGAAAATGATTTGGTAAACAGAGAAGAGGTAGTGAAAGCTTTGCGGAAGATGAAAGCCGGCAAGGAAGCAGGTTTGGATGGTATTGCAGTGGAATTTATTAAAAAAGGGGGTGACTGTATTGTTGACTGGTTGGTAAGGTTATTTAATGTATGTATGACTCATGGTGAGGTGCCTGAGGATTGGCGGAATGCGTGCATAGTGCCATTGTACAAAGGCAAAGGGGATAAGAGTGAGTGCTCAAATTACAGAGGTATAAGTTTGTTGAGTATTCCTGGTAAATTATATGGGAGGGTATTGATTGAGAGGGTGAAGGCATGTACAGAGCATCAGATTGGGGAAGAGCAGTGTGGTTTCAGAAGTGGTAGAGGATGTGTGGATCAGGTGTTTGCTTTGAAGAATGTATGTGAGAAATACTTAGAAAAGCAAATGGATTTGTATGTAGCATTTATGGATCTGGAGAAGGCATATGATAGAGTTGATAGAGATGCTCTGTGGAAGGTATTAAGAATATATGGTGTGGGAGGAAAGTTGTTAGAAGCAGTGAAAAGTTTTATCGAGGATGTAAGGCATGTGTACGTGTAGGAAGAGAGGAAAGTGATTGTTTCTCAGTGAATGTAGGTTTGCGGCAGGGGTGTGTGATGTCTCCATGGTTGTTTAATTTGTTTTTGGATGGGGTTGTTAGGGAGGTAAATGCAAGAGTTTTGGAAAGAGGGGCAAGTATGAAGTCTGTTGGGGATGAGAGAGCTTGGGAAGTGAGTCAGTTGTTGTTCGCTGATGATACAGCGCTGGTGGCTGATTCATGTGAGAAACTGCAGAAGCTGGTGACTGAGTTTGGTAAAGTGTGTGGAAGAAGAAAGTTAAGAGTAAATGTGAATAAGAGCAAGATTATTAGGTACAGTAGGGTTGAGGGTCAAGTCAATTGGGTGAGTTTGAATGGAGAAAAACTGGAGGAAGTGAAGTGTTTTAGATATCTGGGAGTGGATCTGGCAGCGGATGGAACCATGGAAGCGGAAGTGGATCATAGGGTGGGGGAGGGGGCGAAAATTCTGGGGGCCTTGAAGAATGTGTGGAAGTCGAGAACATTATCTCGGAAAGCAAAAATGGGTATGTTTGAAGGAATAGTGGTTCCAACAATGTTGTATGGTTGCGAGGCGTGGGCTATGGATAGAGTTGTGCGCAGGAGGATGGATGTGCTGGAAATGAGATGTTTGAGGACAATGTGTGGTGTGAGGTGGTTTGATCGAGTGAGTAACGTAAGGGTAAGAGAGATGTGTGGATATAAAAAGAGCGTGGTTGAGAGAGCAGAAGAGGGTGTTTTGAAGTGGTTTGGGCACATGGAGAGGATGAGTGAGGAAAGATTGACCAAGAGGATATATGTGTCGGAGGTGGAGGGAGCAAGGAGAAGAGGGAGACCAAATTGGAGGTGGAAAGATGGAGTGAAAAAGATTTTGTGTGATCGGGGCCTGAACATGCAGGAGGGTGAAAGGAGGGCAAGGAATAGAGTGAATTGGAGCGATGTGGTATACCGGGGTTGACGTGCTGTCAGTGGATTGAATCAAGGCATGTGAAGCGTCTGGGGTAAACCATGGAAAGCTGTGTAGGTATGTATATTTGCGTGTGTGGACGTATGTATATACATGTGTATGGGGGGGGGGTTGGGCCATTTCTTTCGTCTGTTTCCTTGCGCTACCTCGCAAACGCGGGAGACAGCGACAAAGTATAAAAGAAAAAAAATATATCTATACATATATATATATATATATATATATATATATATATATATATATATATATATATACATATATATATATATATATATTTTTTTTTTTTGCTTTGTCGCTGTCTCCCGCGTTTCCGAGGTAGCGCAAGGAAACAGACGAAAGAAATGGCCCAAACCACCCGCAATACACATGGATATACGTACACGTCAACACACGCAAATATATATACCTACACAGCTTTCCATGCTTTACCCCAAACGCTTCACATGCCCTGATTCAATCCACTGACAGCACGTCAACCCCGGTATACCACATCGATCCAATTCACTCTATTCCTTGCCCTCCTTTCACCCTCCTGCATGTTTAGGTCCCGATCACACAATATCTTTTTCACTCCATCTTTCCACCTCCAATTTGGTCTCCCACTTCTCCTCGTTCCCTCCACCTCTGACACATATCCTCTTGAACAATCTTTCCTTACTCATTCTCTCCATGTGCCCAAACCATTTCAAAACACCCTCTTCTGCTCTCTCAACCACGCTCTTTTAATTTCCACACACCTCTCTTACCCTTACGTTACTTACTCGATCAAACCACCTCACACCACATTTTGTCCTCAAACATCTCATTTCCAGCACATCTATCCTCCTGCGCACAACTCTATCCATAGCCCACGCCTCGCAACCATACAACATTGTTGGAACCACTATTCCTTCAAACATATCCATTTTTGCTTTCCGAGATAATGTTCTCGACTTCCACACATTCTTCAAGGCTCCAAGAATTTTCGCCCCCTCCCCCACCCTATGATCCACTTCCGCTTCCATGGTTCCATCCACTGCCAGATCCACTCCCAGAAATCTAAAACACTTCACTTCCTCCAGTTTTTCTCCATTCAAACTCACCTCCCAATTGACTTGACCCTCAACCCTACTGTACCCAATAACCTTGCTCTTATTCACATTTACTCTTAACTTTCTTCTTTCACACACTTTACCAAACTCAGTCACCAGCTTCTGCAGTTTCTCACATGAATCAGCCACCAGCGCTGTATCATCAGCGAACAACAACTGACTCACTTCCCAAGCTCTCTCATCCCCAACAGACTTCATACTTGCCCCTCTTTCCAAAACTCTTGCATTCACCTCCCTAACCACCCCATCCATAAACAAATTAAACAACCATGGAGACATCACACACCCCTGCCGCAAACCTACATTCACTGAGAACCAATCACTTTCCTCTCTTCCTACACGTACACATGCCTTACATCCTCGATAAAAACTTTTCACTGCTTCTAACAACTTGCCTCCCACACCATATATTCTTAATACCTTCCACAGAGCATCTCTATCAACTCTATCATATGCCTTCTCCAGATGCATAAATGCTAAATACAAATCCATTTGCTTTTCTAAGTATTTCTCACATACATTCTTCAAAGCAAACACCTGATCCACACATCCTCTACCACTTCTGAAACCACACTGCTCTTCCCCAATCTGATGCCCTGTACATGCCTTCACCCTCTCAATCAATATCCTCCCATATAATTTACCAGGAATACTCAACAAACTTATACCTCTGTAATTTGAGCACTCACTCTTATCCCCTTTGCCTTTGTACAATGGCACTATGCACGCATTCCGCCAATCCTCAGGCACCTCACCATGAGTCATACATACATTAAATAACCTTACCAACCAGTAAACAATACAGTCACCCCCTTTTTTAATAAATTCTACTGCAATACCACCCAAACCTGCTGCCTTGCCAGCTTTAGATATCTGGGAGTGGATCTGGCAGCGGATGGAACCATGGAAGCGAAAGTGGATCATAGGGTGGGGGAGGGGGCGAAAATCCTGGGAGCCTTGAAGAATGTGTGGAAGTCGAGAACATTATCTCGGAAAGCAAAAATGGGTATGTTTGAAGGAATAGTGGTTCCAACAAAGTTGTATGGTTGCGAGGCGTGGGCTATGGATAGAGTTGTGCGCAGGAGGATGGATGTGCTGGAAATGAGATGTTTGAGGACAATGTGTGGTGTGAGGTGGTTTGATCGAGTAAGTAACGTAAGGGTAAGAGAGATTTGTGGAAATAAAAAGGGCGTGGTTGAGAGAGCAGAAGAAGGTGTTTTGAAATGGTTTGGGCACATGGAGAGAATGAGTGAGGAAAGATTGACCAAGAGGATATATGTGTCGGAGGTGGAGGGAACGAGAAGTGGGAGACCAAATTGGAGGTGGAAAGATGGAGTGAAAAAGATTTTGTGTGATCGGGGCCTGAACATGCAGGAAGGTGAAAGGAGGGCAAGGAATAGAGTGAATTGGATCGATGTGGTATACCGGGGTTGACGTGCTGTCAGTGGATTAAATCAGGGCATGAGAAGCGTCTGGGGTAAACCATGGAAAGCTGTGTAGGTATGTATATTTGCGTGAGTGGACGTGTATGTATATACATGTATGGGGGTGGATTGGGCCATTTCTTTCGTCTGTTTCCTTGCGCTACCTCGCAAACGCGGGAGACAGCGACAAAGCAAAAAAAAAAAAATATATATATATATATATATATATATATATATATATATATATATATATATAACGCGGGAGACAGCGAGAAAGTATAAAGAAAAAAAAAAAAAAAAAAAAATATATATATATATATATATATATATATATATATATATATATATATATATATATATATATATATATATATATATATATATATATATATATATATATATGTATAGATATATTTTTTTTTCTTTTATACTTTGTCGCTGTCTCCCGCGTTTGCGAGGTAGCGCAAGGAAACAGACGAAAGAAATGGCCCTACCCCCCCCATACACATGTATATACATACGTCCACACACGCAAATATACATACCTACACAGCTTTCCACGGTTTACCCCAGACGCTTCACATGCCTTGATTCAATCCACTGACAGCACGTCAACCCCGGTATACCACATCGCTCCAATTCACTCTATTCCTTGCCCTCCTTTCACCCTCCTGCATGTTCAGGCCCCGATCACACAAAATCTTTTTCACTCCATCTTTCCACCTCCAATTTGGTCTCCCTCTTCTCCTTGCTCCCTCCACCTCTGACACATATATCCTCTTGGTCAATCTTTCCTCACTCATTCTCTCCATGTGCCCAAACCACTTCAAAACACCCTCTTCTGCTCTCTCAACCACGCTCTTTTTATTTCCACACATCTCTCTTACCCTTACGTTACTCACTCGATCAAACCACCTCACACCACATATTGTCCTCAAACATCTCATTTCCAGCACATCTATCCTCCTGCGCACAACTCTATCCATAGCCCACGCCTCGCAACCATACAACATTGTTGGAACCACTATTCCTTCAAACATACCCATTTTTGCTTTCCGAGATAATGTTCTCGACTTCCACACATTCTTCAAGGCCCCTAGAATTTTCGCCCCCTCCCCCACCCTATGATCCACTTCCGCTTCCATGGTTCCATCCGCTGCCAGATCCACTCCCAGATATCTAAAACACTTCACTTCCTCCAGTTTTTCTCCATTCAAACTCACCTCCCAATTGACTTTACCCTCAACCCTACTGCATCTAATAACCTTGCTCTTATTCACATTTACTCTTAACTTTCTTCTTCCACACACTTTACCAAACTCAGTCACCAGCTTCTGCAGTTTCTCACATGAATCAGCCACCAGCGCTGTATCATCAGCGAACAACAACTGACTCACTTCCCAAGCTCTCTCATCCCCAACAGACTTCATACTTGCCCCTCTTTCCAAAACTCTTGCATTTACCTCCCTAACAACCCCATCCATAAACACATTAAACAACCATGGAGACATCACACACCCCTGCCGCAAACCTACATTCACTGAGAACCAATCACTTTCCTCTCTTCCTACACGTACACATGCCTTACATCCTCGATAAAAACTTTTCACTGCTTCTAACAACTTTCCTCCCACACCATATATTCTTAATACCTTCCACAGAGCATCTCTATCAACTCTATCATATGCCTTCTCCAGATCCATAAATGCTACATACAAATCCATTTGTTTTTCTAAGTATTTCTCACATACATTCTTCAAAGCAAACACCTGATCCACACATCCTCTACCACTTCTGAAACCACACTGCTCTTCCCCAATCTGATGCTCTGTACATGCCTTCACCCTCTCAATCAATACCCTCCCATATAATTTACCAGGAATACTCAACAAACTTATACCTCTGTAATTTGAGCACTCACTCTTATCCCCTTTGCCTTTGTACAATGGCACTATGCACGCATTCCGCCAATCCTCAGGCACCTCACCATGAGTCATACATACATTAAATAACCTTACCAACTGATGATTGGGAATACCTGGTTTAAAAAGCGAGATATACATAAGTATACTTATGTAAGTAGGAGAGATGGTCAGAGAGCGTTATTGGATTACTTGTTAATTGACAGGCGTGCGAAAGAGAGACTTTTGGATGTTAATGTGCTGAGAGGTGCAACTGGAGGGATGTCTGATCATTATCTTGTGGAGGCTAAGGTGAAGATTTGTATGGGTTTTCAGAAAAGAAGAGTGAATGTTGGGGTGAAGAGGGTGGTGAGAGTAAGTGAGCTTGAGAAGGAGACCTGTGTGAGGAAGTACCAGGAGAGACTGAGTACAGAATGGAAAAAGGTGAGAACAATGGAAGTAAGGGGAGTGGGGGAGGAATGGGATGTATTTAGGGAATCAGTGATGGATTGCGCAAAAGATGCTTGTGGCATGAGACGAGTGGGAGGTGGGTTGATTAGAAAGGGTAGTGAGTGGTGGGATGAAGAAGTAAGAGTATTAGTGAAAGAGAAGAGAGAGGCATTTGGACGATTTTTGCAGGGAAAAAATGCAATTGAGTGGGAGATGTATAAAAGAAAGAGACAGGAGGTCAAGAGAAAGGTGCAAGAGGTGAAAAAAAGGGCAAATGAGAGTTGGGGTGAGAGAGTATCATTAAATTTTAGGGAGAATAAAAAGATGTTCTGGAAGGAGGTAAATAAAGTGCGTAAGACAAGGGAGCAAATGGGAACTTCAGTGAAGGGCGCAAATGGGGAGGTGATAACAAGTAGTTATGATGTGAGAAGGAGATGGAGTGAGTATTTTGAAGGTTTGTTGAATGTGTTTGATGATAGAGTGGCAGATATAGGGTGTTTTGGTCGAGGTGGTGTGCAAAGTGAGAGGGTTATGGAAAATGATTTGGTAAACAGAGAAGAGGTAGTGAAAGCTTTGCGGAAGATGAAAGCCGGCAAGGCAGCAGGTTTGGATGGTATTGCAGTGGAATTTATTAAAAAAGGGGGTGACTGTATTGTTGACTGGTTGGTAAGGTTATTTAATATTAATATATATATATATATATATATATATATATATATATATATATATATATATATATATATATATATATATATATATATATATATATATATATATATATATATATATATATATATATATATATATATATATATATATATATGTATATATATATATATATATATATATATATATATATATATATATATATATATATATATATATATACATATATGTGCGTGTGTGTGTGTGTGTGTGTGTGTGTGTGTGTGTCTGTGCAGATATCAATAAAATGGCAGGAGTGGATTATACGTACAAAAGAGGTGCTTATCAAAGAAAGATAAAATGCTGAATAGTGGTGAAAACCTTTGTATCTATTCCATTGAGAAAGTAGTAAATTGAATTACATCTGGAGGGCAATAAGTTTTCAAGTAATAATGAAATATGTTCTTCATCAAAATCAAACAGAAAATAAAAAAAAATCATAAAAGCCTAATACGTTTGTGTTGCTTATCCAGGCCCATTTTTACTAAGTTATGTTGGGACGGCGCCACCCACTTTAATCACTTGAGTACATAGAATATATTATCGTCGATGTTAAAGAGTTTTCCCTTTTGATGTTATCCTTAAAATGAAGGTTAAGGAAAGTGAGATGGAGCTTAACGTTAAAGTTAGGATAGCTTAGGCATCCTTGATCATATAATCACTAGTCATATGTTCATATAGGTTAGGTTAGGTTCAGTATCCTTCATCAGGTCACCATTACCAAGGTGTTGTTATGTTGGGTCAAGCAACTTTAAACCAACTTTCAGTATTATTTACTCATAAATCTCTAAGTTCTAATAAACCAAAATTTTAGTGGGTAGAAACTGATGGAAGCCATTTCTAACATTCTTGCATAACCTGACCTCTCGCCTTTCCAAAACATAGCCATCCCAGCTTGGATATTGTACTGCTGTGGTCAACTAATTTGAAAAGGAAGGCATTGAATAGCCAATTACTCAGGTAATCTCCAAAGATGATTACTGGTCTGAGAAACAAATTCAGAGAGCAGATTAAGCGACTTAAATCCATTCAGCTTTAGGGAAAAGAAGTTTAAGAGATCCTATACAGGTATATGAAGTTATTGTAATGGCATCCCTTTAAGCTTGATATTTTTACTTCCTGTAACTAGTTCCAACAATTAAAATGATATTCAACATTGTGATTTAAGTGACTGACCTTAGGATGCATTTGGATCTGTCAAAAACTGTATTTAGCAAATACTTCAACTTTCAACTGACCCATTCTATATCTTTATTCATTTCATCTCAGTTTTATCACCTTTCTGTTACTTTTTAATATCAACAGTAGCCAGTCTACGTAGTTGGGGCTCTGAAGCAAAGGAAACTTTTTCTAGCCTATGTTAGGGTAGCATCTAAACCAAATCTAAATGACCTTACCTTAGAAATATGTTCAGACAGTACCTTTTGAAAATATTTCTTAAGGTAAGGTCGTGGGGATTGGTTTAGGTGCTAACTAAACCTTGGCTAGAAAAAGTTTGCTTTAAAGCCACAACTAGTTGAAAGGCCTACTTTAAGGGGTGATATTGAAATTCATTTGCTCCAGTGTGCCCCTCTGTCCGTTTGTTTTATGTCCATTTAAAGATGCATACGTTCAATTTTTGATGTAGATTGATTTCCTATCTTAGTTTCGTCTACGGAATTCTACATCATCAGTTCAGCACACCATTGTGGTAATGAAGGGAAAGTCACCACATTTACAAGCCGAGTGCACGTAGCTTAACCCACCCCGTTAGAGAGAAAACTTACCTGTATTTGAATTAATGAACGGGAACAGAGAAGGCAAAATTGTATTACACATTTATTATACAACTATATAACTTATATTATATACATTACCACATTTCCTGCACTTTCCATCACAAATTTGCTGAGGTCATAACCTTGTAGTTACCATTACCTTACAACCTTAAAGATGGTGGTCTACAACACCTCTAGATTGATGGAGAAAACGAAAAGTTTCGTTTTACTATTAAGACCACAGAAATACGGTAATTCCACTTCACTACCACTAACTACTAGTTATTTTACTTGTTGATTTTCACGGCTAAGATTTTCATCCTCTGAGCGAAGCCATACAATAATCGTCCTTATCTACTCTGAGCATTGGATAGCCTCCTGATGATCAAGATTGCTGTTTTGGTTGTCCGTTTCCCTTGTTACTGGTGCGCCTCACTGCACACCTTACATGAGTGCCTTCCACAGTATTAGGGACAGCTGCTGGGCCTCACTGTAGCTACTTAACGGTTGCCAATCTTCCTCGTATTCCCTCATGACCACAGCGCCAAACCGACTCCCGCCATCAGGCCGAAACGCACAAACATTTCTGACAAAATTGAGACAACCGCTTTCGCGTCAGTTTTGACACCAAGTGAATTTATACGACAATTACGTTCAAGATGCTTGGTTTTTCGTTCATGGATTGAACAGAAGCAACCAACGATGGTTGCTACTGCCCAATCCATGAAGTCCCCCCCACCACGGAAAGGTAACCAAGCTTCGGGGGGGATGGGTGTTTACCCTGACGCCAACGGAGAAACTCAATACAATATTTCTATTATAACTTTCCTTAATCTTGAAAAATGAATCAGAGGGAAGAATAGCCCCAGCCATATGAAGATTGGCTAACCGAGTCCTTGCGCAAAGTGATTTCTTTGAGGGTTGCTTTATGGAAGGCACGGTAGCGTCGGAAGAGTTTCATTTTTTCTTTGAAGACGAAGGAAATTATCCCCGTGAATTTATGTATTTTTCTTTGGGGGGGGCGGGATAATGTTCCCATATTTCTTCTTTATTTTTCAACGTCCCTACGTAGATATCATGTGTCATCCACTACTGGGAGAAAGCCAGACTTCCGCCAGATTAACGTTATCCTTGGCGAGGCGAAACTAAAGTTGTCTTGGTGTTGGTTCCTTAGTGATAACCCAAACACAAACACAAACACACCTCCAGTGTCCACTCTAGGGCCGTGTTCTCCTGCAGCACCAGCAGGAAGAAAGAAAGGTTACTCACCAACTGAATCTTTTGGCACGGGGAGCGTGTGTCATCTCGACACGCCTTTTAACGCCAGTACGTGGTGCGGAGTGCAGTCGGTCTGTAACGTAGGACATGTCATGTGTTATTGGTCCCAGTCGGTCTAGAACGCTGGGCCTGACATGTGTTGGGGGACCAAGTCGGTCTTGAATGGTGGGCCTGACGTGTGTTGGGGGACCAAGTCGGTCTTGAATGGTGGGCCTGACAGGTCTTGAGACCTGCCATGTCTCCCTGAAGGTGGGCCTGACAAGTGTGGTGGGCTGCATTTCCTCATGGATGGTGGGTCTGGTAGGGAGTGTGGGCTGCAGTGCCACTTGAGTGGGCGAGGTCACTTGGTCAGCATCAGTGGGACGGTGAGGTTTCACTTTTGCACAGCGACCGTTGACGGAAAGTGGTGTCACGTCGGCAAGAAGTGCCTTCTTGTAGGAGGCATAGCAGGAGTACTGGATGACGGCAATCCCGCGGTGGTTCTCGTAGGTCGTGTAGGACTGCATGTCGAAGCGAACGATGTCGCCGAACTGCTTGAAGAATTCCCAGACGTTCGTCCTTGAGATTTTGTATGGAACGTTGACGACCCTGATGGTATACCTCTGCAGGACGGTTTTGAGAACCCCTTGCAACTGCTCGTTGGTGGGCACGATGACATGTATGTCGTCATCATCGCAGCCCAACTCATCTATATGTGGGAGTCGGGTCTCGTGTGGTGGACGGTCCAGCAAATCCTCCTCATCGTGGAAAGGCAGGTAGGCCTGGTCAAGGAGGGCGACCCAGAGCACCTGCTGCTGCTCGACCACCTCCACAACTGAGCTTTTTGCAAAATCTTCCATGTTGAAGATACTATGATTCCATTGTGCACTTTACGAAGTAACCTCGGTTATCCTTGTACGTCCACAAATATAGTGAGTCTAAATTGATATGGAAAAATATAGTAAGGTACCCCCATGCTCTAATATCCTACATAGAAATAAAAGCATAGTCGACTTTATACAAACAAAAGCATGTCGACTTCGGCGATTTTGAATGCAGAGACCATCTAAAATATTGTAGGTGGGTTAATGGTTGTTACATGGTGACCAGGGGTACAGGTGGATGGGACAGACTGGATATAGTGAAGATCGATAGGTGGGACAGACAGGGTATAGTGAATATCCATAGATGGGACAGACTGGGTACAGTGAAGATTGATAGATGGGACAGACAGGGTATAGTGAATATCCATAGATGGGAGAGACAGGGTGTAGTGAAGATGCATACATGGGACTGACAGGGTACAGTGAAGATTCGTAGATGGGACAGCCAGGGTATAGTGAAGATCCATAGATGGGACAGAGGGCATAATGAAGATGTGTAGATGGGACACACATTATAATGAATTGATTGATGGGACAGACAGGGTATAGTGAAGATCGATAGACGGGACAGACAGGGTATAGAGAAGATCCATAGATGGGACAGGCTGGGTATAGTGAAGATCGATAGATAGGACAGACAAGGTATCGTGAAGATCGATAGATGGGACAGACAGGGTATAGTGAAGATCGATAGATGATGGCAGACAGGGTATAGTGAAGATCGATAGATGGGGACAGACAGTGTATAATGAAAATAAATAGATGGGACAGATTGGTTATAGTGATCGATAGATGAGACAGACTGGGTATATTGGCGATCGATAGATGGAAATGTTGGCTCAAACAAACAATGGCCAGGTGGTCCTGAGTAGCAGATCTCTGGTACTTGCAGGCCAGAACTTAATGATGGTGAGAGATAATGGTGTCTCCCTCTGTAGTGAACATGATATTGAGAGATAATGGTGTCTCCCTCTGTAGTGAACATGATGGTGAGAGATAATGGTGTCTCCCTCTGTATTGAACATGATGGTGAGAGATAATGGTGTCTCCCTCTGTAGTAAACATGATGGTGAGAGATAATTTTGTCTCCCTCTATAGTGAACATGACGGTGAGAGATAATGGTGTCTCTCTCTGCAGTGAACATGATGGTGAGAGATAATGGTGTCTCTCTCTGTAGTGAACATGACGGTGAGAGATAATGGTGTCTATGATTCGGTACGTAGAACTCACATGAGATTAATCAGATATATGATTATGAGCAGAAAAAGATGTTATCTATGTGTGATGTGTAAGAGGAGGAAAACTACTCCCACACATCACATTTTACACTCATTTCCACAGGACAAAGAAAGGTAAGGGGTATTGCTGTGATAGAATTGGTAAGACATTCATAAATATAAACGTAGGATGGAATAAATCTAAGACAAGTAGATAACAAACAACCACATTTTTCTACAAACTCAACAAAGACAAAGGCGAATTTTTTAGATATCAAGAAGTACATACCATATTTCCCCAATACCTACAGTTTTGTAATTAAAGAAAAAAATATTCTTGAGCTTACTTATTGACGAGTCACTTATGCTAGTTAACTTTGTTTTCAAGCTCATTATTGTTAGAGTTTTTCCCATCATCTCTTATCTGCATAATCACTTCATCAGGATCATTAGGCTTACGTGGACCAATTACAGGATATGTATGTAAATATGTTGCTTTAATGTTAAAGAATGAAATATGTCCTGGTTGATATGGCATGATTGTTGATGAAACCGTCCAGTTGATTTGGTCCCTAACATTGTGTTTAATGTTACCTACATATGTTATTGCTCATAGTTGTCTCAAGTCGTCCGTACAATAATTCATCCTTGGGAAAAACATAAAAAAGAACAAGTTTTAGATTATTTTCTTTTTTCACACTGAAAACTCACTGTAAAGTTTTCGTCAACAAACAGACAGCCAGACAGCGCAAGGGTAATTAGTACCACCAGCTGTTGACAACGCACAATTAAAGCAGTCATTGCTCACGCGAGATTACTCCTGCTTTCCTGTCCTTCTTATATAGTCTTTGTACCACTACACACACACACACACACACACGCACACACGCACACATACACACACACACACACACACAGACACACACACATATACACACACACCATCATTGATGTCATTATGTTTCCACTACAAGCTACATGACACTCTCCACAAGAGGTAATTCTGCCCAGTGTACACCCTCTACCGTATCCTGCTATCTTCACTATATTGATGTTTCATCTTCACTACACTAGTGCTTCAACTTCACTCTGTTAATCTATCATCTAGGATATTAAATCAATGAGGAAACGCTAGTCTACTATATTTTTGTGTGGCTTCACTATATTTTTGCAAGTGCTGGTCTATGAAAGTTTACTTCGTCAAGTAAATCACTCATCTCACCAGATCGCAGAAATGACTCACGTCCGCGCTGCCCATCGGTACCCTGGCAAGGAATCCTTCCTTGAATTTTTCGAGGCTCACATCCAGCAAACCGGGGCTGTTAAAGATTGTATAAGCCGAACTGAGCTATATTTGCGATACTGTGAATTCTGCGAAGGGTTCGGGTACGAGAAAGCTGCCGTCCTGAACGTCGGCAGAACACTGGGACGGTGGGGCATCAAGGCAGATCGCAGACTTGGAGGACGCAACGGCCGCCACCAGGAGTACGCCTACACCAGAATTGCCTGGTTGTCCGGCAGTGAGGGCCTGGCCCAGGGAGGAAAGCGGTGCCTTCCAGAATGCCAAAGGCCTTCCAGGAAGAGATCACGTCTGGATATCGAACCCGTGCACGAGAGAGTAGTGGTGAAGATCCAGACTCGGCATCAAGATGATGATGACCTGTGCAAAGGCGGACCCAGCGAGGAAACTGGTGTAGTTGACACAGGAGCAGCCGCCATCCCCATCAATGTTTCTTTGGCTCCCACCAAACAACGGGGCAAAGTGATGCCTACCACTGAATTGGTGACCTTGATCCCCTACTTCTATGGGGATGAATCAGGCTTGGTGGATCCCGACGTACTCGTACTGGTCGTCGATGAAGACCCTGATGTGTCCGTCACTGCGACTGGAGGATCAGCAGCACCTGCAGCAGCAGCCGACCCTAAAGCTGAAGCTGCCGTGTTGAAGGTTAAAGTCCACACCACCAACATTCATCCCTGAAATTCCTTGAACCATAAGTTCCCGTCCCTGAGATTGGAGAACCTGCTCCTCCTCCAGCAGTCGACCCTGTTATACCCGGTCCTCAGAAGACATTTCCTATGGCAAAAGTTCTCATTCAGTTGCAAATTATTGACAAACTATTGTACGAATGAAGCGGTTATCATAAAGGATCAAATCGTTAGGAAAAGTTCCTAACATTTATGAGTCTCCTCCATAGGGATGAAAAAAAATAAGAAAAATACATCCATTCTGTTGGTTGCCATAAACATGGCACAAATGGACCCTAAGTCGAACTGCTGACCTCCTAGTGGTAGGGTCCGGGCAACTTTGAGGGAACATTAACCTTCAAAGGCTAACAGCAGTCGCACAAAAACAATAAAGATTAATCATTATTAGTCATTTACAATAATCATAGACGATGGTTATAGCCTCGCCTATCTATCATCTCATTCGCTGTGTACGAAATCATAGGCGACTCTGATTGCACCTACATCTATCAGTTTGCCTATTTATTCAACCATCTATCTATCTGTCTATCGTCCTTGTTTGAAGATTTTCTGTATCATGTAAATCTCAGCCATTGAAATGTCCTGAGGTCAATGTCGAAGAAGTGAACAAAAGAATTCTAGTTTGGACTGAAATACTTAGCTCTGTTTCTGCACATTTTCTCACCATTTATCCACCATTCATTCCTCTTAAGGATCTACAAAGTATCTTCAGAGCTGTATTACAAATATATGAAGCATGTCACCAACTCACTGTTTTGTTCATATTTCTTGCTATATTACATCTGTCAGTTTCTAAATGCAATCATCGGATGATTATGGCTGTGTCTACACACTCCCACCATCTGGCCAACCTTGTACATATGATCATTTAAACACTGACATTTTAACAAATTGTTTCAAAACGACTCCATGAAACGCGAACTTAAAATTCATCCAGTTAACTCCCTCATTCATTAACGAACATTTAAACATGATCATTTGAACGTAAATCTTCCAGCTGCATTATGTCAACAAAGTCCTTTTACATACGTCATTACGTTATGTTGGGTTAGGTTAGGTTAGGTTAGGTTAATCAACCTCGTCAATTAAACACTTTGATACTACCATGCAACAGTGAACTTTTACACACCGTTATATTGCAGCTGTTGTATGAAATGCTTCACATACCTAAAGAATTTAAAGTGAATTATTTTAACGATATTCTTGGAATTCTGCACTTTAATATGAACCATTAAATTCTGACTGTAGAGGTACACATGACCTTTAGATTCCACCAGAGCAATGGGAGTTTGTACAATTAATTTAACTCTGCCTCTGAACGCGAACTTTTAAATTTAGCTGTGCGGCCTCTTATTCCCTGGCTGCCATTCATACTTTGTTCTTTTAAACTGAGTGTTTATATCACTCTCATTCACTCTTAATTTCGATCGTCTCTGATATTTCAGTCGTAGAATTTGTTCATGTTGCCATATTACTTTAGTTAAGGTTTATGGTTAAACCTAAAGAATCTACAGTGTTTACAGTGACGGAGCCACCTGTATGTTGTACCAGACAACCAGTAATGTATGGTGACTGACGTCTACAGTGACGGAGTCACCTGTATGTTGTACCAGACAACCAGTAATGTATGGTGTCTGACGTCTACAGTGACGGAGCCACCTGTATGTTGTACCAGACAACCAGTAATGTATGGTGTCTGACGTCTACAGTGACGGAGCCACCTGTATGTTGTACCAGACGACCAGTAATGTATGATGACTGACGTCTACAGTGACGGAGCCACCTCTATGTTGTACCAGACAACCAGTAATGTATGGTGACTGACGTCTACAGTGACGGAGCCACCTGTATGTTGTACCAGACAACCAGTAATGTATGGTGACTGACGTCTACAGTGATGGAGCCACCTGTATGTTGTACCAGACAACCTGAAATGTATGATGACTGACGTCTACAGTGACGGAGCCACCTGTATGTTGTACCAGACAACCAGTAATGTATGGTGACTGACGTGTACAGTGACGGTGTAAGGCTCACGCACACTACCGTTAATTTTTCATTAGATATTTGTTATTATCATTTTATTGTGAGTTACATAGAGTTAGATGCATGTTGCCACGGGCTCACTGTTCCCACGGGCTACTGTTAATCAGGATGTTTGAACACGTAAGAGCTGATCTGTTATTTGAACACGTTGTTGAATGGGTGTTGACGGACTCCCATATAACCCCTGCCAGTGTGACCTGAGGGGACACACTGGCCAGCATCGTCACACTGTTCACTAGAGTGTGTCGTAGTGTGTCATAAGACTATAGCCCAGAATACTACAGATGGACGTACACGTTTTGTTGTAATAAATCTACAAAGGCCGCCTGATCTTCATTGAGTACCACAGACGAAGAAGACCTGATTTCCTTCCTCTCAACTCAACCTTACAAATGGTGGCAGTGACGTAAGAACTCACGTGACCACACACGACCGTCACATCTACTTCATATTTCTACGTCTGGTGTTGCCAGCAGTCATACAAGCCTACCTGACACAGTCCTGGTGCTCCCTCCTGTGGACGTTAAGGGCGGAACCCACGGCCGGCTACGTGCTCCATCACCCGTACCTCAATGCATTGAAGATACGTCTTTATTGCATTGCTGACACTGTGTCGCTTGCAAGGGCATCAAGACAGCGCCACCGCCGTGGAGTGTTGTCACCACATCCAGACGTGTCAAGCAAGGTCAGCCATCCTGCCAACACCAACGTGGAGGTCATCTTGTCAACCGCTCCAGAGACGCGTCATCATCAGCCGTGGCGACATCCCAGACGTCAGCATCGCGTGGTCCAGCCCTTGTCGCTCACTCAACTTTCCTGCTAGCGAGTCGCTACTCTGCACACGTCTTCACCTCGCTACACCCAGCGAGTCGCTACTCTGCACACATCTTCACCTCGCTACACCCAGCTAGCCGCTACTCTGCACACATCTTCACCTCGCTACACCCAGCGAGCCGCTACTCTGCACACATCTTCACCTCGCTACACCCAGCGAGCCGCTACTCTGCACACGTCTTCACCTCGCTACGCCACACCCGAGACGTCTAAGCGAGCGAATCTCCCATTCAGATAAGAACTGTGCCAAAATGGTTCACTCTGTGAGGTATGCTCCGTTTGTGTGTTACTAGTCCCTAGTCTATAGATATAGACATATATATATATATATATATATATATATATATATATATATATATATATATATATATATATATATATATATATATATATATATATATATATATATATATATATATATATACATATATATATATATATATATATATATATATATATATATATATATATATACTTTTGGGTAATATGCCTATTCGTCCTTGTAGTTTACCAAATTAATCTAAGGGTTTTAGTTATTCTTGCATATATTCTTATGTTTTCATACATTGATACTACTCCTTTTAGTGATGATTACTTTCACATACAGAATCTTATATTGATATGTTATATTGTTATCCCACACTTTTTATTGCCTTTATTTCAGTACAATATTTTCAAATAATATTCAGGTTAGGTATTTTGGATTAGGACAATAGTGTTCATTATATTTTGATTTTTTCGAGGGGATTATTACTTAAACACTTTAAGTAAGATTGTATTACATGTCCGAAGATATTCCACGCGGTAATCGTAAAGGTTCATATGTACTCAGGAATTTACCTAGAATCCCTTATTATAAACGGAACCAGCCTTCTAAAATGGCGACGTCACACAAAGTTGTTTTGACAGATTCTGGTGACACAGATGACCCACAGAAACCTTCTCACACGTTACCACACCCACACCCACCTCCCCCGCCACCTCACAAAAACTCAGGACAATCAGATACTTCACAAAAAAACTGTTTTCACACTAAAACAAGCTAGGGAACCACACGAGTTATTTGATGGTAAACTGTCAAATTTTGATCGGTGGATCAGGAACGTAGAGGACATTGTTGAACATAATGGTGATTTAGGAGACAGAGCGCTTATATCAGCTGCTAAAAATCTCATTGATTTCACCAAGCCTAACAATTAAGCTAGGGTTGTCTATGACTCAGATGACATTGGAAACTGTACATCTTGGGAGGAATTTAAAACGTTGTTTACATCAGGTTGTGAGGAATCATTCTCAGATAGTTTACTACACGTCCTTTTACGTGCTCTTAACACAACATACTTGGATGATACGTCAGTCCCTGATCACTGGAGTACCTTACATGGAAGAATGAGATTAGTTAGGCAGGCTTATGAATCCTTACCCTGGATATCGGCCATGATGAAGCCTGAAACTCATGTGCAAACATTCATGCGTTTATTACACATAACCTTCATTCTCAAGGACCTGACCTCCAGACGTAAGACGACGGTTACTTAATGAGAACATCGACCCATCATTGTGGGTCAGGTAACTAAAGTGTTGAATTACACTCAAAAGAAATGTGGTTATTCCAACACCAAGACACTGGGGAGAGTGTCGGCTTCCCAAAGTGTGACGTAACATTCTAGTGGTCAACACAATCATTCTTCTCATGGTCAAATACAGCGATTCAGTGATGACAAACACTCACATAAAGTGACGTGCTTCCGGTGTGGCCAACCAGGACATAAAGCGAATGTGTGTCCTTACACATGGGACTCATTCTCACGTGAGCCTCGACCAGAACAACAAACGCAGTCAACGACCCATGTCATCACAGCCTCGGTCGTCACAATTCTGCCGACCTAGTCATGATTTCCTCCAGTCAGACATCAGGCTGACCTTCACCCGCTCGCGCCCAACACCACCAAGCAGGTGTTCATATCATAGCAACGCTAGACACACTTCAGCGGAATGTCGAGCATTAGCTAGACAGACGTCACCTAACACAGGTTCATCATGTCATTATCAACAATGACAATCTCTCGCTCATGACAAGACTCCATCACATAAGGAACTCTTAAGACGTTTTCGTTCTTCGCCATTTTCTCACATTACAAGTTTCGATTTAGTGGGTTCTTTCCAGGATAAGCCAATCACAATCTTTCTAGACAGCGGCGCGGAAGCAGATGTCATTCATTATGATTTTATTCAACCATTAATGGGGCGCACTCAACTTGTTCAATGCTCGGACTTTTACCCATCCCTTCAAAGTATCTCAAATGAAAATCTCGACGTAAGGGGCACTATTGAAATGAACATTCGCATAGGCGACTCGGTCATGACCGTCACCCCTTACATTGTTCGTGGTGTAACTTTTCCTACTAACTTGTTACTAGGACGCCACTCTATGTGTGGCACAACATAAGATCTGTCCTATTTATCATGTGGTTTGTGTTGATAATACGTTCCTGCCATTGTCAGAGAAGAGTTCTCACTCAGTCAGAGTCATTAATACATCTGCTCCCACGTCCTGCTTCACGGAGGCTAATGCCCACCCCTTTTATTTTTCTACTCATTGCCCTGGTAAACTTCCAACAAATATGACTCTGCATAGTAACACATTAACGAAGGTTCCTCTCTCACTTTCTCGAAAGTGGATGAATGATCATGGACTGAGACATAGTCAGGGTGATCTCGTACTAAGAGTCGTTGCTGAACCTTCATCACTAACTGTCAAAGGGCTATCGATGGATGCCTCTATGCATGAGACCGCAGATGGAGAGGTTACCGTATACATTGCTAATACGGGACCCACTCCTGTCCGTCTCTGTAGAGGGGCCAAGCTTGTGGAATTTTCCGTTTTGAAGTCCGGAATTCAAGACGAGGAGTTACATGAGTTTACCATCCGTCTAGTCTCACATTCCATTAACCCACCACCACCTACTCCTCCTACCCCTGACTCAGCAGTGCACGGCTCGAGTCAGCTCCCCACCATCACCCCTGACATGATATCCAAGGTAGGATTAACCAAACATGTTGACCAGTTAACAGACTTACTTAACCAGTATAGGTCTACTATTGCCTTATCAGGAGAACCACTCGGTAGAACTCATTTGGATGTTCACATTATTAACTTAGAGAAAAACACACAAGTCCCATTGACGTCCCAGCCTATCGCTTGCCACACGCACACAGAGACATAGCAAGCAAACTTGTTCAGGACATGTTGAAAGATAAGGTCATAGAAGAATCACGATCACCATGGAATTTACCACTTCTGATCGTTCCGAAAAAGGACGAAACTTTTAGACCAGTCATAGATTTTAGAAAACTCAACAACAAGGTCACTTTGAAAGATCGTTTCCCATTACCAGTGGTATCAGAGCTTCTTCATAGCCTCGGTAACAATAAGGTATTTTCAACTTTGGATTTATTGAGTGGATTTTGGCAGATTCCCTTGTCAGAGGAAAGCCGCCCCCTGACTGTGTTCAGTACGCCAGATGGTCATTGGCAGTTCATATGCATCATGGCCTTCGGTCTTCATTCCTCACCGGTGATCACCTTCTCAAGGTTAATGACTAACATTTGTCGTCACATGTTGGGCCAAGATGTATTGGTTTATCTTGTTGATATAATTGTTATGTCTCCAGATATTGCTTCTCATTTCAAAAGTCTTGAGAGAGTATTTCTGCGACTTAAGGATGCAAACCTAAAAGTCAAGTTATCCAGATGTTCCTTTCTACAGACAAGAATTAATTACTTAGGTCACACCGTTGATGAAAACGGTATTCAACCTAATGCAGATAAAGTAAACACAATTGTAGAATGGCCAGTCCCTTCCACAACAGACAAGGTCAAATCCTCCCTTGGTTTAGCAGGATATTATCGAAGATTTATCGCTAATTTCGCGAAGATCGCAAACCCCCTCACTTCACTTCTGAAACAGGGAGTTACATTCCAGTGGTCTACAGCGCAAGACAATGCGTTTAACTTACTCAAGCAACACTTGATCGAGGCGCCTATCCTTCGATTTCCCAACTTTGAGAAACCCTTCATTTTGCACACAGATGCTTGTAAACAGGGTCTTGGAGCTGTACTTATGCAGGAGTCAAATAGGGGTAGACTTTTTCCCATAGCTTATGCGAGCCGTACATGTTCGACGACGGAATCGAAATACTCAATAACAGAATTGGAAGGCCTTGCAGTTGTTTGGGCACTCAAACATTTTAAGGAATACATATATGGTTACCCTATTACAGTTTATACAGATCACAGAGCACTGTTAGGTATTTTTCAAAGACAAGATCCTACAGGAAAGTTTCAGAGGTGGTTTTTAACTATACAAGCATTTGACCCAGATTTTCGCTTTGTTTCTGGCTCATCGAATGTAGTTGCAGACGCACTCTCCCGCAGAGTGGGTACAGTCACTGTAGGTAATAGCCCCGTAGATTTTGATGTAGAAAGGTTGACACGACATCAACGAGATGACCCAGTCTGGGGTCCTGTCATAGAATACCTAGAGGGTATAAGATCTTCCTTGGATGCTAAAAACAGTTGTTCCAGTCAGAGAATTGTATTTAGCACAGTGGGGGAGTCTTGTGCAGGGACGCGAAATTAGGAGTGCTCGCCCGTGTTGTTAAGCAAACAATAATTCCAACAACATTAGTACAGGATTTCTTGAAGTTAGCACATGATTCACCGCAGACCGCACACCCAGGTGCAGATAAATGCTATAAGCAAACTCGTTTGAGGTATTTCTGGCCAAAAATGCAGAAAAGCATTGAGGATTATATTTTGAGGTGCCAAACATATAACACATACAAAGGAAGTCCCACTACCCCGCAGACTGTGTTGAAATATCCTTTACCTTCATACCCATGGGAAAGAGTTCATATGGACATATTAGGAGGTTTTCCTAGGTCCATGGTAGGCTACAGATACATTTTAGTAATTACTGATGCCTTCACGAGATACTGTGAATTAGTCCCAGTTCAAAATAAAGACGCAGCCACGGTCGCTAAGGCGTTCAAAAATTATATCTTAGACTGACATAATGCTCCTAAGATTTTGGTTACAGATAATGGTGGCGAATATAATAACTCATTATTAGAAGAACTCTATAAATTGCATAATATAAATAAATGTAATATAATGGCACGTCATCCAGCCTCGAATGGCCTGGCAGAAAGGTTGAACCGTAAGATCCTCCAGTGTCTTCCCACCAACATTAATTTTGATCATGATGAATGGAGTGAGTACCTGTCTGATGTCCAATGTTCATTAAATTCAGCTTATCATAAGTCAATTGGAGACACACCCTTCCACGCCTTACACGATTTTGATAAAGTGTTGCCGTATGACATAATAGCGTCCCCTCCTTCATGTCCAGCGGTCCAGAGTTCAGTTGTAGCGGAAAAATATCGCACGACTCAATTGATTCATCAAAGGATCAAGGAAAATCTAGTTGAAGCCACTACCACCTTCACGGATCAGGCTAATAAATCGACCAAACCATTAACGGTGGCTCCCGGACTCTTGGTAATGGTGCAAGAATTTAACACTAGAAGTGAGGTTCCTAAACTTGACCCAAAATGTTCTGGTCCCTATAGAGTCTTAGCTCATTTAAAGGGACATAAGTTTAGGGTTCGACATCTAAATACAGTTGACATTCGTGAAGAACATGAGGACCACTTGAAAGTTTTACAGTATTCTGAACATGATCATCCCGGTACCACAACAGACAACACTCCTCAAACCCCAAACAATGTCACCCAACCAACTTCTACCACTGTTCAGACTGTCCCCACACCAGAACCGACCACCCTCACAACACCACCACACACACATCAGTATTCATTAAGACCTCGCCTTTAAGAAGTTCCTAAGTTTATCATTTTACAGGTTCTTCCTTCTCATGTCCTTATTGTGTCTTCCTGTATATGACACCATGGCAATACCAGGCGCCCTTCTCTCGACTCCTCGCGGGGTCCGCCTCGTGAGGGACAAAGTTAAGTTGGGCCTGGAGGGTCTACCCTACACTTACGATCATTTACTGAAACTACTGGAGGCCGTACCTCGTTTACGGTCTACTCTACTCAAGTTTTACACCAGTGCGTCCATCAGAAACTCTAGTGTTGCTCCTCCTCCAACTCTGTTACAACAGTGGACCTGGAAATTGAATAGTACCTGTGTGATTCTGTATGACATAATGCAAGACATTCAATCTCCAGTAAATACTAATACCAGGATGAACAAGAAAAAGCAAAGGAAAAGCAAGAGAGGTCTGCTTAATTTTGTAGGGTCCCTCCAATCATATTTGTTTGGTATTGCTACTCAGGAAGAACTTAATTCAGTTAGGAATCAGGTTAGATCCTTAGAATTTCAACAACTTCTTAACAACAGGTATATTAAGGCTAAAGCTAAGATCTTAAAACAACATTTTAAATATTTGAATGACATAATGTTAACTGTTGATAACTTGACACAACATGTAGCACTACTGTCAAAGTCTCTTAATCCCATATATGCTATAGTGACTATTTCCACACATGTTGATAGTTTATATGTCCAGATCACTTATCATGCACATTATTTCACTGGCTTATTGGAAGATGTTAATAATCTGGTAAACCAAGTTGTCATACCATCATTTTTTCCCTTCTCAGAACTCACACGTATCATTAAACAAGCGATGACGAAATTCGGTTGCACCCCAGCTCTCCCTCTGCATCACGTGACCAGTTATTACTCCTTACTAACGGTTGACGTGATCCTCGAAGCGGTCATTATCCACATACCATTCACCGACTCCAATACTTACAGCCTTGTGAACGTAATACCATTCTCTTTTAAGTATACAAAAGGGTCGCAAAACACTATCGTCCTTGCTGTTAACATGAACTTTCTATTATAAAATATTTATTCCTCATTGACTGCACATCTCTCCATGGATGATTTAGCATTGTGCCATAAACCATTGCTTGACAACTTGATTTGCCCCCACCCCCCCAATACCTTGGTTTTCCATAATTTACAAACAAATTCATGTAAGTACCAACTACTTTTTGGGCATCAACAAAATGTTCTTCGTTCTTGTTCCTTTAAGGAAATTGTTGTTAATGAACCTTGGATTGAAAGTATGGACCAGTATCACGTACTGTTTTTCCCAGACCCACAAAATGTTCTTATTCATTGCCCACCTAATCATCCCAAATCTTATTCATTTCTGGGACACATTCAGTTAGGACAACAATATATTCTTATCAGTTCCAGTTTCAAATTGTTCGGCACTCATGATCATTATTTGGGACAAATTGATAGAACTATCCCGAGTTTAGGACGAATCCCCCAAAACATCAACTTACCAATCATCGATGAAGTAAAGATCCAACATCTTCCATCTATGGTTCAGAACGATCTAGATTCTACAATAGATGTTCTGGCGTTTGAGTCCACGGGGAAAATGAAACACGAAATGTTCCCAAGTGCACTTTCGTGTAATAATCTCATCATCAGGGGAGACACAAGAGAGAAATATAACAGTCAGTTGATATATATCTAAGACACGAAGCTAGGACGCCATTTGGTTGCATCTATAAAGTGCCTTGTGGAAACGGTGATAAATTTTATGCTGGTCAGACTGGTAAGGATTTTTATGTTAGACTTAAGCAATATAAATATAGTATAAGAACGGGACAAGAATCAAATGCCTTATTTAATCATGTTAAAAACTATGATCATTGTAGTGACTGGAGTAACGCTATCTCAGGTATTGACTCTAACTCTGTTACCAAGAAAAATATCATTGAATCTTTTATAATCAAATACACAAAGAATTATAATCTTAATATTAGTGATGGTCTATACAAATTAGATAAGTTTATTGTTGATAAGTTTTGTAAAATGATAAGTTTATGAACGCTCGTTGTATGTTTTGGACAATCACATGTTTACCAAATGGCGTCCTAGCTTCGTCTCTTCGATGTATATCAACTGACTGTTATATTTCTCTATTGCGTCTCCCCTGATAATGTGATTATTACACGAAAGTGCACTTGGGAACTTTTCATGTTTCATTTTCCCCGTGGACTCATAGAAATATATATATATATATATATATATATATATATATATATATATATATATATATATATATATATATATATATATATATATATATATATATATATTTTTTTTTTTATTATTATTATTATACTTTGTCGCTGTCTCCCGCGTTTGCGAGGTAGCGCAAGGAAACAGACGAAAGAAATGGCCCAACCCCCCCCCCCCATACACATGTATATACATACGTCCACACACGCAAATATACATACCTACACAGCTTTCCATGGTTTACCCCAGACGCTTCACATGCCCTGCTTCAATCCACTGACAGCACGTCAACCCCGGTATACCACATCGCTCCAATTCACTCTATTCCTTGCCCTCCTTTCACCCTCCTGCATGTTCAGGCCCCGATCACACAAAATCTTTTTCACTCCATCTTTCCACCTCCAATTTGGTCTCCCTCTTCTCCTTGTTCCCTCCACCTCCGACACATATATCCTCTTGGTCAATCTTTCCTCACTCATCCTCTCCATGTGCCCAAACCACTTCAAAACACCCTCTTCTGCTCTCTCAACCACGCTCTTTTTATTTCCACACATCTCTCTTACCCTTACGTTACTCACTCGATCAAACCACCTCACACCACACATTGTCCTCAAACATCTCATTTCCAGCACATCCATCCTCCTGCGCACAACTCTATCCATAGCCCACGCCTCGCAACCATACAACATTGTTGGAACCACTATTCCTTCAAACATATACCCATTTTTGCTTTCCGAGATAATGTTCTCGACTTCCACACATTCTTCAAGGCCCCCAGGATTTTCGCCCCCTCCCCCACCCTATGATCCACTTCCGCTTCCATGGTTCCATCCGCTGCCAGATCCACTCCCAGATATCTAAAACACTTCACTTCCTAAAGTTTTTCACCATTCAAACTCACCTCCCAATTGACTTGACCCTCAACCCTACTGTACCTAATAACCTTGCTCTTATTCACATTTACTCTTAACTTTCTTCTTCCATACACTTTTCCAAACTCAGTCACCAGCTTCTGCAGTTTCTCACATGAATCAGCCACCAGCGCTGTATCATGAGCGAACAACAACTGACTCACTTCCCAAGCTCTCTCATCCCCAACAGACTTCATACTTGCCCCTCTTTCCAAAACTCTTGCATTTACCTCCCTAACAACCCCATCCATAAACAAATTAAACAACCATGGAGGCATCACACACCCCTGCCGCAAACCTACATTCACTGAGAACCAATCACTTTCCTCTCTTCCTACACGTACACATGCCTTACATCCTCGATAAAAACTTTTCACTGCTTCTAACAACTTTCCTCCCACACCATATATTCTTAATACCTTCCACAGAGCATCTCTATCAACTCTATCATATGCCTTCTCCAGATCCATAAATGCTACATACAAATCCATTAGCTTTTCTAAGTATTTCTCACATACATTCTTCAAAGCAAACAATATATATATATATATATATATATATATATATATATATATATATATATATATATATATATATATATATATATATATATATATATATATATATATATATATATATATATATATATATATATATATATATATACATATATATATATATATACATATATATATATATATATATATATATATATATATATATATATATATATATATATATATATATATATACATATATATATACATATATATTTATTTCTATTTATTATACTTTGTCGCTGTCTCCCGCGTTTGCGAGGTAGCGCAAGGAAACAGACGAAAGAAATGGCCCAACCACCCCCCCCATACACATGTATATACATACGTCCACACACGCAAATATACATACCTACACAGCATTCCATGGTTTACCCCAGACACTTCACATGCCCTGCTTCAATCCACTGACAGCACGTCAACCCCGGTATACCACATCGCTCTAATTCACTCTATTCCTTGCCCTCCTTTCACCCTCCTGCATGTTCAGGCCCCGATCACACAAAATCTTTTTCACTCCATCTTTCCACCTCCAATTAGGTCTCCCTCTTCTCCTTGTTCCCTCCACCTCCGACACATATATCCTCTTGGTCAATCTTTCCTCACTCATCCTCTCCATGTGCCCAAACCACTTCAAAACACCCTCTTCTGCTTTCTCAACCACGCTCTTTTTATTTCCACACATCTCTCTTACCCTTACGTTACTCACTCGATCAAACCACCTCACACCACACATTGTCCTCAAACATCTCATTTCCAGCACATCCATCCTCCTGCGCACAACTCTATCCATAGCCCACGCCTCGCAACCATACAACATTGTTGGAACCACTATTCCTTCAAACATACCCATTTTTGCTTTCCGAGATAATGTTCTTGACTTCCACACATTCTTCAAGGCCCCCAGGATTTTCGCCCCCTCCCCCACCCTATGATCCACTTCCGCTTCCATGGTTCCATCCGCTGCCAGATCCACTCCCAGATATCTAAAACACTTCACTTCCTCCAGTTTTTCTCCATTCAAACTCACCTCCCAATTGACTTGACCCTCAACCCTACTGTACCTAATAACCTTGCTCTTATTCACATTTACTCTTAACTTTCTTCTTCCACACACTTTTCCAAACTCAGTCACCAGCTTCTGCAGTTTCTCACATGAATCAGCCACCAGCGCTGTATCATGAGCGAACAACAACTGACTCACTTCCCAAGCTCTCTCATCCCCAACAGACTTCATACTTGCCCCTCTTTCCAAAACTCTTGCATTTACCTCCCTAACAACCCCATCCATAAACAAATTAAACAACCATGGAGACATCACACACCCCTGCCGCAAACCTACATTCACTGAGAACCAATCACTTTCCTCTCTTCCTACACGTACACATGCCTTACATCCTCGATAAAAACTTTTCACTGCTTCTAACAACTTTCCTCCCACACCATATATTCTTAATACCTTCCACAGAGCATCTCTATCAACTCTATCATATGCCTTCTCAAGATCCATAAATGCTACATACAAATCCATTTGCTTTTCTAAGTATTTCTCACATACATTCTTCAAAGCAAACACCTGATCCACACATCCTCTACCACTTCTGAAACCACACTGCTCCTCCCCAATCTGATGCTCTGTACATGCCTTCACCCTCTCAATCAATACCCTCCCATATAATTTACCAGGAATACTCAACAGACTTATACCTCTGTAATTTGAGCACTCACTCTTATCCCCTTTGCCTTTGTACAATGGCACTATTCACGCATTCCGCCAATCCTCAGGCACCTCACCATGAGTCATACATAAATTAAATAACCTTACCAACCAGTCAACAATACAGTCACCCCCTTTTTTAATAAATTCCACTGCAATACCATCCAAACCTGCTGCCTTGCCGGCTTTCATCTTCCGCAAAGCTTTCACTACCTCTTCTCTGTTTACCAAATCATTTTCCCTAACCCTCTCACTTTGCACACCACCTCGACCAAAACACCCTATATCTGCCACTCTATCATCAAACACATTCAACAAACCTTCAAAATACTCACTCCATCTCCTTCTCACATCACCACTACTTGTTATCACCTCCCCACTTGCGCCCTTCATATATATATATATACATATATATATATATATATATATATATATATATATATATATATATATATATATATATATATATATATATATATATATATATATATATATATATATATATATATATATATACATATAAATATATATATATATATATATATATATATATATATATATATATATATATATATATATATACATATATATATATATATATATATATATATATATATATATATATATATATATATATATATATATATATATATATATATATATATATATATATATATATGTATATATATATATATATATATCTTTTTTTTTTTTTTTTATACTTTGTCGCTGTCTCCCGCGTTTGCGAGGTAGCGCAAGGAAACAGACGAAAGAAATGGCCCAACCCCCCCCCCATACACATGTACATACACACGTCCACACACGCAAATATACATACCTACACAGCTTTCCATGGTTTACCCCAGACGCTTCACATGCCTTGCTTCAATCCACTGACAGCACGTCAACCCCTGTATACCACATGACTCCAATTCACTCTATTTCTTGCCCTCCTTTCACCCTCCTGCATGTTCAGGCCCCGATCACACAAAATCTTTTTCACTCCATCTTTCCACCTCCAATTTGGTCTCCCTCTTCTCCTCGTTCCCTCCACCTCCGACACATATATCCTCTTGGTCAATCTCTCCTCACTCATTCTCTCCATGTGCCCAAACCATTTCAAAACACCCTCTTCTGCTCTCTCAACCACGCTCTTTTTATTTCCACACCTCTCTCTTACCCTTACGTTACTTACTCGATCAAACCACCTCACACCACACATTGTCCTCAAACATCTCATTTCCAGCACATCCATCCTCCTGCGCACATCTCTATCCATAGCCCACGCCTCGCAACCATACAACATTGTTGGAACCACTATTCCCTCAAACATACCCATTTTTGCTTTCCGAGATAATGTTCTCGACTTCCACACATTTTTCAAGGCTCCCAAAATTTTCGCCCCCTCCCCCACCCTATGATCCACTTCCGCTTCCATGGTTCCATCCGCTGACAGATCCACTCCGAGATATCTAAAACACTTCACTTCCTCCAGTTTTTCTCCATTCAAACTCACCTCCCAATTGACTTGACCCTCACCCCTACTGTACCTAATAACCTTGCTCTTATTCACATTTACTCTCAACTTTCTTCTTCCACACACTTTACCAAACTCAGTCACCAGCTTCTGCAGTTTCTCACATGAATCAGCCACCAGCGCTGTATCATCAGCGAACAACAACTGACTCACTTCCCAAGCTCTCTCATCCCCAACAGACTTCATACTTGCCCCTCTTTCCAGGACTCTTGCATTTACCTCCCTTACAACCCCATCCATAAACAAATTAAACAACCATGGAGACATCACACACCCCTGCCGCAAACCTACATTCACTGAGAACCAATCACTTTCCTCTCTTCCTACACGTACACATGCCTTACATCCTCGATAAAAACTTTTCACTGCTTCTAACAACTTGCCTCCCACACCATATATTCTTAATACCTTCCACAGAGCATCTCTATCAACTCTATCATATGCCTTCTCCAGATCCATAAATGCTACATACAAATCCATTTGCTTTTCTAAGTATTTCTCACATACATTCTTCAAAGCAAACACCTGATCCACACATCCTCTACCACTTCTGAAACCGCACTGCTCTTCCCCAATCTGATGCTCTGTACATGCCTTCACCCTCTCAATCAATACCCTCCCATATAATTTACCAGGAATACTCAACAAACTTATACCTCTGTAATTTGAGCACTCACTCTTATCCCCTTTGCCTTTGTACAATGGCACTATGCACGCATTCCGCCAATCCTCAGGCACATCACCATGAGTCATACATACATTAAATAACCTTACCAACCAGTCAACAATACAGTCACCCCCTTTCTTAATAAATTCCACTGCAATGCCATCCAAACCTGCTGTCTTGCCGGCTTTCATCTTCCGCAAAGCTTTTACTACCTCTTCTCTGTTTACCAAATCATTTTCCCTAACCCTCTCACTTTGCACACCACCTCGACCAAAACATATATATATATATATATATATATATATATATATATATATATATATATATATATATATATATATATATATATATATATATATATATATATATATTTTTTTTAAACTATTCGCCATTTCCCGCGTTAGCGAGGTAGCGTTAAGAACAGAGGACTGGGCCTTTGAGGGAATATCCTCTCCTGGCCCCCTTCTCTGTTCCTTCTTTTGGAAAATGAAAAAAAAAAAAACGAGATGGCAGATATAGGGTGTCTTGGTCGAGGTGGTGTGCAAAGTGAGAGGGTTAGGGAAAATGATTTGGTAAACAGAGAAGAGGTAGTGAAAGCTTTGCGGAAGATGAAAGCCGGCAAAGCAGCAGGTTTGGATGGTATTGCAGTGGAATTTATTAAAAAAGGTGGTGACTGTATTGTTGACTGGTTGCTAAGGTTATTTGATGTAAATATGACTCATGGTGAGGTGCCTGAGGATTGGCGGAATGCGTGCATAGTGCCATTTTAACAGGCAAAGGCGATAAGGGTGAGTGCTCAAATTACAGAGGTATAAGTTTGTTGAGTATTCCTGGTAAATTATATGGGAAGGTATTGATTGAGAGGGTGAAGGCATGTACAGAGCATCAGACTGGGAAAGAGCAGTGTGGTTTCAGAAGTGGTAGAAGATGTGTGGATCAGGTGTTTGCTTTGAAGAATGTATGTGAGAAATACTTAGAAAAGCAAATGGATTTGTATGTAGCATTTATGGATCTGGAGAAGGCATATGATAGAGTTGATAGAGATGCTCTGTGGAAGGTATTAAGAATATATGGTGTGGGAGGCAAGTTGTTAGAAGCAGTGAAAAGTTTTTATCGATGATGTAAGGCATGTGTACGTGTAGGAAGAGAGGAAAGTGATTGGTTCTCAGGGAATGTAGGTTTGCGGCAGGGGTGTGTGATGTCTCCATGGTTGTTTAATTTTTTTATGGATGGGGTTGTTAGGGAGGTGAATGCAAGAGTTTTGGAAAGAGGGGCAAGTATGAAGTCTGTTGTGGATGAGAGAGCTTGGAAAGTGAGTCAGTTGTTGTTCGCTGATGATACAGCGCTGGTGGCTGATTCTTGTGAGAAACTGCAGAAGCTGGTGACTGAGTTTGGTAAAGTGTGTGAAAGAAGAAAGTTAAGAGTAAATGTGAATAAGAGCAAGGTTATTAGGTACAGTAGGGTTGAGGGTCAAGTCAATTGGGAGGTAAGTTTGAATGGAGAAAAACTGGAGGAAGTAAAGTGTTTTAGATATCTGGGAGTGGATCTGGCAGCGGATGGAACCATGGAAGCGGAAGTGAATCATAGGGTGGGGGAGGGGGCGAAAATCCTGGGAACATTGAAGAATGTGTGGAAGTCGAGAATATTATCTCGGAAGGCAAAGGTAGGTCTGTACACATTTATTATACAACTATATATAATTCATATTATATACATTACCACATTTCCTACACTTTCCATCACAAATTTGCCGAGGTCATAACCTTGTAGTTACCATTACCTTACAACCTTAAGGATGGTGGTCTACAACACCTCTAGATTGATGGAGAAAACGAAAAGTTTAGTTTTACTATTAAGACCACAGAAATGCGGTAATTCCACTTCACTACCACTAACTACTAGTTATTTTACTTATTGATTTTTACGGCTAAGATTTTCATCCTCTGAGCGAAGCCATACAATAATCGTCCTTATCTACTCTGAGCATTGGATAGCCTCCTGATGATCAAGATTGCTGTTTTGGTTGTCCGTTTCCCTTGTTACTGCTGCGTCTCACTGCACACCTTACATGAGTGCCTTCCACAGTATTAGGGACAGCTGCTGGGCCTCACTGTAGCTACTTCTGGGACGGTTGCCAATCTTCCTCGTATTCCCTCATGACCACAGCGCCAAACCGACTCCCGCCATCAGGCCGAGACGCACAAACATTTCTGACAAAATTGAGACAACCGCTGTCGCGTCAGTTTTGACATCAAGTAAATTTATACGACAATTACGTTCAATATGCTTGGTTTTTCGTTCATGGATTGAACAGAAGCAACCAACGCTGGTTGCTACTGCCCAATCCATGAAGTCCCCCCCACCACGGAAAGGTAACCAAGCTTCGGGGGGGATGGGTGTTTACCCTGACGCCAACGGAGAAACTCAATATTAGTGCAAAGATCTTTTCCTCGGTAAAGAAAGTGTAGTCGGACTCCGCCCTCATGAGGTTACTGCACGACAGCAAAGATCACCCTTTGGTAGGCTGTGCTATAGGCAGCACAGCTCCGTCAAAGATCTCACTCCATAAGTGAACTTATATAGATTCCTTTTTTAACATTTTGTCTTGTCTATAAGTAACTCATCAGTTCTTCTCCAGTGAAAGCAAAAAATCATCGAGAAATTCATTTGCTTCCTCAATATCAGGATCTTGTGGCTCTGTGTGGGGGACGGGGCTGGTGGGCTGTGTGTCTGCCTGTGTCTGGAGAGCGGGGCTGGTGGTCTCTGTGACTGGTTGTGTCTGGGGAGCGGGGCTGGTGGTCTCTGTGACTGGCTGTGTCTGGGAAGCGGGGCTGGTGGTCTCTGTGACTTGCTGTGTCTGGGAAGCGGGGCTGGTGGTCTCTGTGACTGGCTGTGTCTGGAGATCAGGGGAAGTCTTGGGCATAAATTTCAATATACTGTGAGCGATATCGTCTCTCAACCGATTCCTCTCGATCTTCTCTTGCACGGCCTTCATGATACGTTTGGGCGGCTTTCTCCATTTTCTTTGCATTTCAGTTGGTGATCCTGCGCCATCGAGCCACATGATACCAGAATAGTATCGTTCCTGTTTCCCAACGGGTCCAATCTTGGTGTCACACATGATGCCGAGTGAACCCAAATGGCGGCCGATGTTTACGTTGGAAGCCACGGGCTCCTTATGTATCTTGCAGTAACTTTCATACCGTTGCTGCAGCTCTTTCCTGCTGATAAGGTACCGCTTCATAGTAATAGTCTTTCCCTTCATTTGAACGAAGGTATTCATGAAACTAACAAAGGAAGCCTTTCCTTTGTAATCCCGTTTGTAGTAACAGAAAGCCATTGAAAACGTGGATTGGGTCAGGCGAAGTTACACAGACTAACAAGATAGTCCTATAACCAATGGTCCTGTATCAGCACTGAACTCGAAATACGTAAGAACGACAATTTCAACCCAGGGCTGGAGGGCCAATTGATGATATTCTCACGTCTTGCTCAACCAAGTAACCTCGGTTAGACCTTGTTTATATTTAAATATAGTAAAGTTAATATAGTGAAGCTTGATGATTCTATTTATATGTAAGTTGCAATGTAGTTTGTATATATACATACATATATATATATATATATATATATTTTTTTTTTTTTTTTTTTTTTTTATTATACTTTGTCGCTGTCTCCCGCGTTTGCGAGGTAGCGCAAGGAAACAGACGAAAGAAATGGCCCAACCCCCCCCCCATACACATGTATATACATACGTCCAGACACGCAAATATACATACCTACACAGCTTTCCATGGTTTACCCCAGACGCTTCACATGCCCTGCTTCAATCCACTGACAGCACGTCAACCCCGGTATACCACATCGCTCCAATTCACTCTATTCCTTGCCCTCCTTTCACCCTCCTGCATGTTCAGGCCCCGATCACACAAAATCTTTTTCACTCCATCTTTCCACCTCCAATTTGGTCTCCCTCTTCTCCTTGTTCCCTCCACCTCCGACACATATATCCTCTTGGTCAATCTTTCCTCACTCATCCTCTCCATGTGCCCAAACCACTTCAAAACACCCTCTTCTGCTCTCTCAACCACGTTCTTTTTATTTCCACACATCTCTCTTACCCTTACGTTACTCACTCGATCAAACCACCTCACACCACACATTGTCCTCAAACATCTCATTTCCAGCACATCCATCCTCCTGCGCACAACTCTATCCATAGCCCACGCCTCGCAACCATACAACATTGTTGGAACCACTATTCCTTCAAACATACCCATTTTTGCTTTCCGAGATAATGTTCTCGACTTCCACACATTCTTCAAGGCCCCAAGATTTTCGCCCCCTCCCCCACCCTATGATCCACTTCCGCTTCCATGGTTCCATCCGCTGCCAGATCCACTCCCAGATATCTAAAACACTTCACTTCCTCCAGTTTTTCTCCATTCAAACTCACCTCCCAATTGACTTGACCCTCAACCCTACTGTACCTAATAACCTTGCTCTTATTCACATTTACTCTTAACTTTCTTCTTCCACACACTTTTCCAAACTCAGTCACCAGCTTCTGCAGTTTCTCACATGAATCAGCCACCAGCGCTGTATCATCAGCGAACAACAACTGACTCACTTCCCAAGCTCTCTCATCCCCAACAGACTTCATATTTGCCCCTCTTTCCAAAACTCTTGCATTTACCTCCCTAACAACCCCATCCATAAACAAATTAAACAACCATGGAGACATCACACACCCCTGCCGCAAACCTACATTCACTGAGAACCAATCACTTTCCTCTCTTCCTACACGTACACATGCCTTACATCCTCGATAAAAACTTTTCACTGCTTCTAACAACTTTCCTCCCACACCATATATTCTTAATACCTTCCACAGAGCATCTCTATCAACTCTATCATATGCCTTCTCCAGATCCATAAATGCTACATACAAATCCATTTGCTTTTCTAAGTATTTCTCACATACATTCTTCAAAGCAAACAATATATATATATATATATATATATATATATATATATATATATATATATATATATATATATATATATATATATATATATATATATATATATATATATATATATATATATATATATATACATATATATATATATATATATATATATATATATATATATATATATATATATATATATATATATATATATATATATATATATATATACATATATATATATACATATATATTTATTTTTATTTATTATACTTTGTCGCTGTCTCCCGCGTTTGCGAGGTAGCGCAAGGAAACAGACGAAAGAAATGGCCCAACCACCCCCCCCCCCATACACATGTATATACATACGTCCACACACGCAAATATACATACCTACACAGCTTTCGATGGTTTACCAAAGACACTTCACATGCCCTGCTTCAATCCACTGACAGCACGTCAACCCCGGTATACCACATCGCTCCAATTCACTCTATTCCTTGCCCTCCTTTCACCCTCCTGCATGTTCAGGCCCCGATCACACAAAATCTTTTTCACTCCATCTTTCCACCTCCAATTAGGTCTCCCTCTTCTCCTTGTTCCCTCCACCTCCGACACATATATCCTCTTGGTCAATCTTTCCTCACTCATCCTCTCCATGTGCCCAAACCACTTCAAAACACCCTCTTCTGCTCTCTCAACCACGCTCTTTTTATTTCCACACATCTCTCTTACCCTTACGTTACTCACTCGATCAAACCACCTCACAACACACATTGTCCTCAAACATCTCATTTCCAGCACATCCATCCTCCTGCGCACAACTCTATCCATAGCCCACGCCTCGCAACCATACAACATTGTTGGAACCACTATTCTTTCAAACATACCCATTTTTGCTTTCCGAGATAATGTTCTCGACTTCCACACATTCTTCAAGGCCCCCAGGATTTTCGCCCCCTCCCCCACCCTATGATCCACTTCCGCTTCCATGGTTCCATCCGCTGCCAGATCCACTCCCAGATATCTAAAACACTTCACTTCCTCCAGTTTTTCTCCATTCAAACTCACCTCCCAATTGACTTGACCCTCAACCCTACTGTACCTAATAACCTTGCTCTTATTCACATTTACTCTTAACTTTCTTCTTCCACACACTTTTCCAAACTCAGTCACCATCTTCTGCAGTTTCTCACATGAATCAGCCACCAGCGCTGTATCATCAGCGAACAACAACTGACTCACTTCCCAAGCTCTCTCATCCCCAACAGACTTCATACTTGCCCCTCTTTCCAAAACTCTTGCATTTACCTCCCTTACAACCCCATCCATAAACAAATTAAACAACCATGGAGACATCACACACCCCTGCCGCAAACCTACATTCACTGAGAACCAATCACTTTCCTCTCTTCCTACACGTACACATGCCTTACATCCTCGATAAAAACTTTTCACTGCTTCTAACAACTTTCCTCCCACACCATATATTCTTAATACCTTCCACAGAGCATCTCTATCAACTCTATCATATGCCTTCTCCAGATCCATAAATGCTACATACAAATCCATTTGCTTTTCTAAGTATTTCTCACATACATTCTTCAAAGCAAACACCTGATCCACACATCCTCTACCACTTCTGAAACCACACTGCTCTTCCCCAATCTGATGCTCTGTACATGCCTTCACCCTCTCAATCAATACCCTCCCATATAATTTACCAGGAATACTCAACAAACTTATACCTCTGTAATTTGAGCACTCACTCTTATCCCCTTTGCCTTTGTACAATGGCACTATGCACGCATTCCGCCAATCCTCAGGCACCTCACCATGAGTCATACATACATTAAATAACCTTACCAATCAGTCAACAATACAGTCACCCCCTTTTTTAATAAATTCCACTGCAATACCATCCAAACCTGCTGCCTTGCCGGCTTTCATCTTCCGCAAAGCTTTCACTACCTCTTCTCTGTTTACCAAATCATTTTCCCTAACCCTCTCACTTTGCACACCACCTCGACCAAAACACCCTATATCTGCCACTCTATCATCAAACACATTCAACAAACCTTCAAAATACTCACTCCATCTCCTTCTCACATCACCACTACTTGTTATCACCTCCCCACTTGCGCCCTTCATATATATATATACATATATATATATATATATATATATATATATATATATATATATATATATATATATATATATATATACATATATATATATATATATATATATATATATATATATATATATATATATATATATATATATATATATATATATATATATATATATATATATATATATATATACATACATATATATATATATATATATATATATATATATATATATATATATATATATATATATATATATATATATATATATTTTTTTTTTAAACTATTCGCCATTTCCCGCGTTAGCGAGGTAGCGTTAAGAACCGAGGACTGGGCCTTTGAGGGAATATCCTCTCCTGGCCCCCTTCTCTGTTCCTTCTTTTGGAAAATGAAAAAAAAAAACGAGAGGGCAGATATAGGGTGTCTTGGTCGAGGTGGTGTGCAAAGTGAGAGGGTTAGGGAAAATGATTTGGTAAACAGAGAAGAGGTAGTAAAAGCTTTGCGGAAGATGAAAGCCGGCAAGGCAGCAGGTTTGGATGGTATTGCAGTGGAATTTATTAAAAAAGGTGGTGACTGTATTGTTGACTGGTTGCTAAGGTTATTTGATGTATGTATGACTTATGGTGAGGTGCCTGAGGATTGGCGGAATGCGTGCATAGTGCCATTTTAACAGGCAAAGGGGATAAGAGTGAGTGCTGAAATTACAGAGGTATAAGTTTGTTGAGTATTCCTGGTAAATTATATGGGAGGGTATTGATTGAGAGGGTGAAGGCATGTACAGAGCATCAGACTGGGAAAGAGCAGTGTGGTTTCAGAAGTGGTAGAAGATGTGTGGATCAGGTGTTTGCTTTGAAGAATGTATGTGAGAAATACTTAGAAAAGCAAATGGATTTGTATGTAGCATTTATGGATCTGGAGAAGGCATATGATAGAGTTGATAGAGATGCTCTGTGGAAGGTATTAAGAATATATGGTGTGGGAGGCAAGTTGTTAGAAGCAGTGAAAAGTTTTTATCGATGATGTAAGGCATGTGTACGTGTAGGAAGAGAGGAAAGTGATTGGTTCTCAGGGAATGTAGGTTTGCGGCATGGGTGTATGATGTCTCCATGGTTGTTTAATTTTTTTATGGATGGGGTTGTTAGGGAGGTGAATGCAAGAGTTTTGGAAAGAGGGGCAAGTATGAAGTCTGTTGTGGATGAGAGAGCTTGGAAAGTGAGTCAGTTGTTGTTCGCTGATGATACAGCGCTGGTGGCTGAGTCTTGTGAGAAACTGCAGAAGCTGTTGACTGAGTTTGGTAAAGTGTGTGAAAGAAGAAAGTTAAGAGTAAATGTGAATAAGAGCAAGGTTATTAGGTACAGTAGGGTTGAGGGTCAAGTCAATTGGGAGGTAAGTTTGAATGGAGAAAAACTGGAGGAAGTAAAGTGTTTTAGATATCTGGGAGTGGATCTGGCAGCGGATGGAACCATGGAAGCGGAAGTGAATCATAGGGTGGGGGAGGGGGCGAAAATCCTGGGAACATTGAAGAATGTGTGGAAGTCGAGAATATTATCTCGGAAGGCAAAGGTAGGTCTGTACACATTTATTATACAACTATATATAATTCATATTATATACATTACCACATTTCCTACACTTTCCATCACAAATTTGCCGAGGTCATAACCTTGTAGTTACCATTACCTTACAACCTTAAGGATGGTGGTCTACAATACCTCTAGATTGATGGAGAAAACGAAAAGTTTAGTTTTACTATAAAGACCACAGAAATGCGGTAATACCACTTCACTACCACTAACTACTAGTTATTTTACTTATTGATTTTTACGGCTAAGATTTTCATCCTCTGAGCGAAGCCATACAATAATCGTCCTTATCTACTCTGAGCATTGGATATCCTCCTGATGATCAAGATTGCTGTTTTGGTTGTCCGTTTCCCTTGTTACTGCTGCGTCTCACTGCACACCTTACATGAGTGCCTTCCACAGTATTAGGGACAGCTGCTGGGCCTCACTGTAGCTACTTCTGGGACGGTTGCCAATCTTCCTCGTATTCCCTCATGACCACAGCGCCAAACCGACTCCCGCCATCAGGCCGAGACGCACAAACTTTTCTGACAAAATTGAGACAACCGCTGTCGCGTCAGTTTTGACATCAAGTAAATTTATACGACAATTACGTTCAATATGCTTGGTTTTTCGTTCATGGATTGAACAGAAGCAACCAACGCTGGTTGCTACTGCCCAATCCATGAAGTCCCCCCCACCACGGAAAGGTAACCAAGCTTCGGGGGGGATGGGTGTTTACCCTGACGCCAACGGAGAAACTCAATATTAGTGCAGAGATCTTTTCCTCGGTAAAGAAAGTGTAGCCGGACTCCGCCCTCATGAGGTTAATGCACGACAGCAAAGATCACCCTTTGGTAGGCTGTGCTATAGGCAGCACAGCTCCGTCAAAGATCTCACTCCATAAGTGAACTTATATAGATTCCTTTTTTAACATTTTGTCTTGTCTATAAGGAACTCATCAGTTCTTCTCCAGTGAAAGCAAAAAATCATCGAGAAATTCATTTGCTTCCTCAATATCAGGATCTTGTGGCTCTGTGTGGGGGACGGGGCTGGTGGGCTGTGTGTCTGCCTGTGTCTGGAGAGCGGGGCTGGTGGTCTCTGTGACTGGTTGTGTCTGGGGAGCGGGGCTGGTGGTCTCTGTGACTGGCTGTGTCTGGGAAGCGGGGCTGGTGGTCTCTGTGACTTGCTGTGTCTGGGAAGCGGGGCTGGTGGTCTCTGTGACTGGCTGTGTCTGGAGATCAGGGGAAGTCTTGGGCATAAATTTCAATATACTGTGAGCGATATCGTCTCTCAACCGATTCCTCTCGATCTTCTCTTGCACGGCCTTCATGATACGTTTGGGCGGCTTTCTCCATTTTCTTTGCATTTCAGTTGGTGATCCTGCGCCATCGAGCCACATGATACCAGAATAGTATCGTTCCTGTTTGCCAACGGGTCCAATCTTGGTGTCACACATGATGCCGAGTGAACCCAAATGGCGGCCGATGTTTACGTTGGAAGCCACGGGCTCGTTATGTATCTTGCAGTAACTTTCATACCGTTGCTGCAGCTCTTTCCTGCTGATAAGGTACCGCTTCATAGTAATAGTCTTTCCCTTCATTTGAACGAAGGTATTCATGAAACTAACAAAGGAAGCCTTTCCTTTGTAATCCCGTTTGTAGTAACAGAAAGCCATTGAAGACGTGGACTGGGTCAGGCGAAGTTACACAGACTAACAAGATAGTCCTCTAATCAGTGGTCCTGTATCAGCACTGAACTCGAAATACGTCAGAACGACAATTTGAACCCAGGGCTGGAGGCCCATTTGATGATATTCTCACGTCTTGCTCAACCAAGTAACCTCGGTTAGACCTTGTTTATATTTAAATATAGTAAAGTTAATATAGTGAAGCTTGATGATTCTATTTATATGTAAGTTGCAATGTAGTTTGTATATATATATATATATATATATATATATATATATATATATATATATATATATATATATATATATATATATATATATATATATATATATATATATATATATATATTTCTTTTTTTTCATTTTTTTCAGTAATGGATGGAACTTGGCTCCTAAGATGATTTTGTTGTTGGAGTGGGACGTCCAGCCATTCTGTCCACCTTTTCCCTTTCTAGACATGTGGTGGTGCATTGGGTAGTGTGGCAACCTTCGTCTTCATCTTTTTGGGTGCAGGCTTGCAAACCTCGTGGAGAAGTTGTGGGGTTTGCTTCTTTGCTGCACCCGACATAGCCTATCTGGGCGTAGCTATCTACCTGGGCTGGTGGGTCAGCCAGCATAACTACACGCTCACTCGGTACCTGGGCTGGTGGACGAGCAGCCTTCCTTTCTTCCATGGCCACAGTCTGCCTAACGACCTGGGGTTGTGGACCAGCCATCCTTACTACCACCCAGGTTGGTTGGGCAGCCTTCTTTCGTTTCTTTGCTACACCCTTCTGGTTGGGCTGGTTGGGCAACCTTCTTTTTCTTCTTCTTCGATACAACCTGCCAACAGAATTCGTCTACTGGTGGGTCCGTTTCTTTCATGGATACAACCTCTGTAGCCACTTGGTCTGGCCGGTCAACCTTCGGTTGTAGGTAAAAGTATATATATAGAATAATGTGGTTATCATCAGCAGCCAGAGGCCATTCCTCCCTCCTTGCCTGCAGAGTTCTTGATTTTCTGGAAAGTTCTACGAGATTCTGGTAAGATAAATACCATTGAGAGGACGTTGTTAGGGGACAGTCAGGTTCAGTTTAGAGTTGGTTGTGGGATGGTCCTTTTACTGTGTCGTATCAGCCAGATGGGTATTTCTCTTCACAGTTTTCGTTAAAGTTTGTTTTCTAGAAACATAATCTAGAGCACTATTTTCCATATGTTTATCATTTTTGTTGTTATAGTTTCATTATCATCATTAGTTTTGTTATTGTTGACTTTCAGATATTTGATGTTATGTTTGTGATTCCCGTGGAAGCGTCTGACATCTTGCTAGAAGACTTTCTGGTCACAATATTTCTGCACTGGGGAGTTGATCGTATTCTTTTATTGCAGGTTTTGTTATTATCTTGCTTTACATTAAGGTCTACTGGAGGTTTTCCCAATGCTGGTTGAACATATGTCCAGCAACAGGAGATGGCGTAAGATACAGTATTGATGAAACTTATCTATCTATATACCTATCTAAATATCGCTCTATCAGTCTATCAATCTAACTATCTATCTTTATCTGAAAGTCAACAATAATAGAATCATTGATATATCAAGTATAACAACGTCCTCTCAATGGCAATTATCTCACCAGAATCTTCTAGAACCTTCCAGAAAACAATGGTTTTCTAGAAGGTTCTCGAAGATTCTGGGTAGGAACTGCCATTGAGAGGACGTAGTTATACGTATCATTAATGATATTATTGTTGACTTTCTGATTTAGAAAGTAGATAGATAGATAGATAGATAGATAGGTAAAAACAGATATTAGATAGATCGATAGATAAGTAAGGCTGTATATGTCAATTTTCACAGAAATCATTGATATCTGCCTTATTCTGCAAGAAATACATGTACATGGATGTAGTGATAATATGGGTTAGGTATAAGACCAGTCGTGTTGAGATTGTAGTGAATGTGACCATTGACTTCAACCTTAATAGTGTAGTGAAGATAAAGTTGTAGTGAAGATAAATCTTGAAGTGACTCATAAGGTTGTTGTGAGTACAAGGATGCATCGTAAATGAGTACTTCCTACCTGAAAGTCAACAATTACAAAATTGATCAAGTATAACAACATCCTCGGACAACCAACTACAAACACCAACCATAGAGTGAACCTGACTGTCATCTAACGACGACCTCTCAAAGGTAATGATCTTACCAGAATCTTCGAGAACCTTCTAGAAAACCTTGAACCCTGCAGGCAGGGAGGGAGGAATGGCCTCTGGTTGATTATATGTAAAACATTTAGATGAAATCACATCTTTTCTTATCAGGTCCCATGGTGTAAGGGTTAGCACTCTGGACTTTGGATCCAGCAATCCGAGTTCGAATCTCGTTGGCACCTCACCTTTTCAGTTTTCTTCGATACTGATGATGGCCACATTATTCTGTACGTTATATATACATTCATATATATACATAAATATGTATATATAAACATATATATGGAATAATATGGTTTTATCAATAGCCGGAGACCATTCCTCCCTCCTTGCCTGCAGAGTTCATAGTTTTCTGGAAGGTTCTAGAAGATTCTGGTGAGATAATTGCCATTGAGAGGACGTTGTTATACTTCATATATCAATGATTTTATTATTGTTGACTTTCAGTTAAAGATAGATAAATAGATTGATAGATAGATACATAGTTAGACTGATAGACTGATAGAGCGATATTTAGATAGGTATATAGATAGATAAGTTTCATCAATACTGTATCTTACGCCATCTCCTGTTGCTGGACATATGTTCAACCAGCATTGGGAAAACCTCCAGTAGACCTTAATGTAAAGCAAGATAATAACAAAACCTGCAATAAAAGAATACGATCAACTCCCCAGTGCAGAAATATTGTGACCAGAAAGTCTTCTAGCAAGATGTCAGACGCTTCCACGGGAATCACAAATATAACATCAAATATCTGAACATCAACAATAACAAAACTAATGATTATAATGAAACTATAACAAGAAAAATGATAAACATATGGAAAATAGTGTTCTAGATTATGCCTCTAGAAAACAGAAACTTTAACGAAAACTGTGAAAAGAAATACCCATCTGGCTGATACGACACAGTAAAAGGACCATCCCACAACCAACTCTAAACTGAACCTGACTGTCCCCTAACAACGTCCTCTCAATGGTATTTATCTTACCAGAATCTCGTAGAACTTTCCAGAAAATCAAGAACTCTGCAGGCAAGGAGGGAGGAATGGCCTCTGGCTGCTGATGATAACCACATTATTCTATATATATACTTTTACCTACAACCGAAGGTTGACCGGCCAGCCCAAGTGGCTACAGAGGTTGTATCCATGAAAGAAACGGACCCACCAGCAGACGAATTCGGTTGGCAGGTTGTATCGAAGAAGAGGAAAAAGAAGGTTGCCCAACCAGCCCAACCAGAAGGGTGTAGCAAAGAAACGAAAGAAGGCTGCCCAACCAACCTGGGTGGTAGTAAGGATGGCTGCCTCCACAACCCCAGGTCGTTAGGCAGACTGTAGCCATGGAAGAAAGGAAGGCTGCTCGTCCACCAGCCCAGGTACCGAGTGAGCGTGTAGCTATGCTGGCTGACCCACCAGCCCGGGTAGATAGCTACGCCCAGATGGCTATGTCGGGTGCAGCAAAGAAGCAAACCCCACAACTACTCCACGAGGTTTGAAAGCCTGCACCCAAAAAGATGAAGACGAAGGTTGCCACACTACCCAATGCACCACCACATGTCTAGAAAGGGAAAAGGTGGACAGAATGGCTGGAGGTCACACTCCAACAACAAAATCACCTTAGGAGCCAAGTTCCATCCAATATTGAATATATATATATATATATATATATATATATATATATATATATATATATATATATATATATATATATATATATATATATATATATATATATATATATATATATATATATATATATATATATATATATATATATATGAATAGAATCATCAAGCTTCACTATATTAACTTTACTATATTTGAATATAAACAAGGTCTAACCGAGGTTACTTGGTTGAGCAAGACGTGAGAATATCATCAATTGGCCCTCCAGCCTTGGGTTGAAATTGTCGTTCTGACGTATTTCGAGTTCAGTGCTGATACAGGACCACTGATTAGAGGACTATCTTGTTAGTCTGTGATACTTCGCCTGACCCAGTCCACGTCTTCAATGGCCTTCTGTTACTACAAACGGGATTACAAAGGAAAGGCTTCCTTTGTTAGTTTCATGAATACCTTCGTTCAAATGAAGGGAAAGACTATTACTATGAAGCGGTACCTTATCAGCAGGAAAGAGCTGCAGCAACGGTATGAAAGTTACTGCAAGATACATAACGAGCCCGTGGCTTCCAACGTAAACATCGGCCGCCATTTGGGTTCACTCGGCATCATGTGTGACACCAAGATTGGACCCGTTGGCAAACAGGAACGATACTATTCTGGTATCATGTGGCTCGATGGCGCAGGATCACCAACTGAAATGCAAAGAAAATGGAGAAAGCCGCCCAAACGTATCATGAAGGCCGTGCAAGAGAAGATCGAGAGGAATCGGTTGAGAGACGATATCGCTCACAGTATATTGAAATTTATACCCAAGACTTCCCCTGATCTCCAGACACAGCCAGTCACAGAGACCACCAGCCCCGCTTCCCAGACACAGCAAGTCACAGAGACCACCTGCCCCGGTCCCCAGACACAACCAGTCACAGAGACTACCAGCCCCGCTCTCCAGACACAGCCAGTCACAGAGACCACCAGCCCCGCTCTCCAGACACAGCCAGACACACAGCCCACCAGCCCCGTCCCCCACACAGAGCCACAAGATCCTGATATTGAGGAAGCAAATGAATTTCTCGATGATTTTTTGCTTTCACTGGAGAAGAACTGATGAGTTCCTTATAGACAAGACAAAATGTTAAAAAAGGAATCTATATAAGTTCACTTATGGAGTGAGATCTTTGACGGAGCTGTGCTACCTATAGCACAGCCTACCAAAGGGTGATCTTTGCTGTCGTGCAGTAACCTCATGAGGGCGGAGTCCGGCTACACTTTCTTTACCGAGGAAAAGATCTCTGCACTAATATTGAGTTTCTCCGTTGGCGTCAGGGTAAACACCCATCCCCCCCGAAGCTTGGTTACCTTTCCGTGGTGGGGGGGACTTCATGGATTGGGCAGTAGCAACCATCGTTGGTTGCTTCTGTTCAATCCATGAACGAAAAACCAAGCATCTTGAACGTAATTGTCGTATAAATTTACTTGGTGTCAAAACTGACGCGAAAGCGGTTGTCTCAATTTTGTCAGAAATGTTTGTGCGTTTCGGCCTGATGGCGGGAGTCGGTTTGGCGCTGTGGTCATGAGGGAATACGAGGAAGATTGGCAACCGTCCCAGAAGTAGCTACAGTGAGGCCCAGCAGCTGTCCCTAATACTGTGGAAGGCACTCATGTAAGGTGTGCAGTGAGGCGCAGCAGTAACAAGGGAAACGGACAATCAAAACAGCAACCTTGATCATCAGGAGGCTATCCAATGCTCAGGGTAGATAAGGACGATTATTGTATGGCTTCGCTCAGAGGATGAAAATCTTAGCCGTGAAAATCTACAAGTAAAATAACTAGTAGTTAGTGGTAGTGAAGTGGAATTACCGCATTTCTGTGGTCTTAATAGTAAAACGAAACTTTTCGTTTTCTCCATCAATCTAGAGGTGTTGTAGACCACCATCCTTAAGGTTGTAAGGTAATGGTAACTACAAGGTTATGATCTCAGCAAATTTGTGATGGAAAGTGCAGGAAATGTGGTAATTTATATAATATAAATTATATAGTTGTATAATAAATGTGTAATAAAATTTTGTCTTCTCTGTTCCCGTTCATTAATTCAAATACAGGTAAGTTTTCTTTCTAACGAGGTAGGATAAGCTACGTGCACTCGGCTTGTAAATGTGATGACTTTCCCTTCATTACCACAATGTTGTGCTGAACTGAAGATGTAGAATTCCGTAGACGAAACTAAGATAGGAAATCAATCTACATCAAAAATTAAAGGCGACTGTGTGTGTGTGTGTGTGTGTGTGTGTGTGTGTGTGTGTGTGTGTGTGTGTGTGTGTGTGTGTGTATGTGTGTGTGTGTGTGTGTGTGTGTGTGTACTACTTTAATCATTATCACGTGAGTCTTTTGAGGAAGGATTTGTACACTCGTGTTGCCCCGTCTTTTAACCTTGTAAATGTAAAATATGTTTTCACTCCTATGTGCGCTCACACACACACACACACACACACACACACACACACACACACACATAACCTATAATATTATCTAGTATTTTCTTCAGACGGATATATTACACCTTGATTATAAAAGCCAAAGAAAAATTTATAGAAACATACATATATTTACACACGTGTAGATATATGTTATGTATTGAAATGTGGCGGAAAAATTCTTTATTTATTAACAAACGTGATTGAGGACGTAAAGAATCTGGTACAAACATAATGGTTATTGTGATAAATGATTTATTTATGGTAAATATGTATTGTGTTGCATTATAATGGTTGTTCAGAACCAAGGTTTTTAAACCTGAATCAGTGAAATACTATCAGAAATAGAAAACCTGTTAAACATAAACATTTATTGTGATTAACCACAGAATATATTTTCCTCTGGGTATGTAAAAGAAAATACAGTACAGGGAGCTAGTTTGAGGAAGAGTATTTCATATTTTAACAAAATATTTACCTCTAATAGCGTCCCTTATCTTTCGTCATCATTTCTTATGTTTACTATCAAGAAATGTCTTTTATCTAACACAAAAATTCTGTCTAGGTATTTGATTAATGTTCTCCAAGGATGAGCTACATGCCACACGTGATCAGGTCACAGTGGTGGTGGTCAGGTCAGTGGGCGGTGTGTGTGTGTGTGTGTGTGTGTGTGTGTGTGTGTGTAGCCCCTGGGTTCATGTTGGCCACAGCCACCCACCGGCCGGTGGTCAAGTCAGTGGGCGGTGTGTGTGTGTGTGTGTGTGTAGCCCCTGGGTTCACGTTGGCCAATGCCACCCACTGGCCGGTGGTCAGGTCAGTGGGCGGTGTGTGTTTGTGTGTGTGTGTGTGTGTGTGTGTGTGTGTGTGTGTGTAGCCCCTGGGTTCATGCTGGCCACAGCCACCCACCGGCCGGTGGTCAAGTCAGTGGGCGGTGTGTGTGTGTGTGTGTGTGTGTGTGTGTGTGTGTGTGTGTGTGCGTAGCCCCTGGGTTCACGTTGGCCAATGCCACCCACTGGCCGGTGGTCAGGTCAGTGGGCGGTGTGTAGCCCCTGGGTTCATGTTGGCCTCAGCCACCCACCGGCCGGTGGTCAGGTCAGTGGGCGGTGTGTAGCCCCTGGGTTCATGTTGGCCACAGCCACTGGCCGGTGGTCAGGTCAGTGGGCGGTGTGTGTGTGTGTGTGTGTGTGTGTGTGTGTGTGTGTGTAGCCCCTGGGTTCATGTTGGCCACAGCCACCCACCGGCCGGTGGTCAGGTCAGTGGGCGGTGTGTGTGTGTGTGTGTGTGTGTGTGTGTGTGTAGTCCCTGGGTTCATGTTGGCCACAGCCACCCACCGGCCAGCCGGGCGGTAGTTTATAACTAAGACTGGTAGTTTCACATGCCACTTGGAGTGTCCCTCACTACAGAACTTGAGCAGCTCTTATCCTGAGGTGGAGCAGTTGATCCTCTCCACCAGGCTGGTACACTTGTTCTGCACCAGGTGGCTCCCTCCTGGTCATCCTGAGTGGTTGGTTGCTGTGTGGGATTTAATGACCATTGACTTGTGAAGGTCATTAGGCCAACCATCATTTGATCATCTGATAAAACATGAAGCAACGCCAAATATTACATGATCCACCTAAACTATTGAGAATGATGAAGTCTGATATTGTTACGTTACGTCATCCAATCTTGCCACTCACATGTTACGGTAATCACGACTACATACATAGTGTTGTTACGACTGATATTACTGTATGTACTGTAGTAAAGTACTGTGTTTATGTGGATAACATGTGGACGTCAGAGGAGGCAAGAGCATCATCAGAGACAAATTCTCTATTCTATGTTGTATCCTCAATTTTGTCTGCGGTGATCGACACACTTTATCCACCAAGATATTATCTTGCTCTTTCTTTCCATCATTCTTTAGTATTAAAGATTTTGTTCTCTCAAGCAAGATAGAATTTATCAATAATTTTTAATGTCATCTTGGGTCTAGGTAATGTTAGGTAGCGGTCATACAAGTTGTCCATGACCTTCATCATGTGGGTTAGGAAGGAGTCAGGAGGTGTGGCGTTGTACTCGGTGTACCACTTGCCAAGTTGGTCAGTGTGTATACCATGGAAGTTGCAGGGGAATCATCAGTCTGTATGTTAACAATTAGGTTGAGCAAATAACACTTGGCCTCAGTGAAGGTAGAATGTTTTCCCACCAGACTGCATCCATTAATACGACTTAGATCAGAAGATTTAGCCTTAGGTAATTTGTTAGATCGAGATTATCAAAGCCTTTCATCATTTTTAATCTTTGTACTTCGTGACCATCTCTGTTTTAAGTTGTTACGTTGACGTATGATGAATCTAATATGGAGAACAAATTTAGGAGGAAACCTGGCAAAGCTACATATGAGTGATTTTACCGTTTGCAAGTAAACTACGATTTTGTAAAAACGAATAGCATCTATGTTGTGTATAGAAAACGTAACTCCTTAGCTGCATTCTCTATGAATGTCATCAAAAGTAAAACATAGACAAGGGAAGGAATGAGGCTTGACGATACGAAACATCACTCAATCGTGTCCTGCCTGCCCAGACCCTACCTCGCCACACCACTGGCCATAACTTCATCAACACATTGCTTACTACGTCCAGGTCATCCACACATTTTGCCTGGCTTGAACAACCGCTTGGCATTCATGAACCGCTGAATGTTTACACTTTCTGATTATCTGTAGTAGCTGATGCAGTTGCAAGATAGACTATCAAATCATTTTCTTACAATACTCGCTGGTAAGGAGACAATTTTCACAAAACACAGAGGTAACACTGCCTAAGAAACGGGCTTAAGAACAATTGTACGAACATAGGGTCACATTGGTACATCCACAAGGCACCAGTGGTCTGGGTGGCCTGAAATAGATTTGGGACCAAGAAGGATGATGGGTGTAGGGAGTAAACCTACCACAGACCATCATTAATTATGAAGAGTTGACAATGGTTATCTTCAGCCATAATCTATAAATCAATAGACAAATGTTAATGCAAACAAAGCAAGAATTAAACAAGCAGGAAACACAATCCAATGTACCATTTTACGATAGTTATGTCAATTTGTCGCATCTGTTGACAACCTGACGTGGTCTTACGTCTCACCTTTAGTAACGTCTGCGAATTTCGTTGTAGTGAAACTCATGCGACCCGAGAGTCAATGTTAGTGATACACAAGAGGAAGAAATACAACTCCGAAGGTATAAAACAGTTGTGGACACACCAAACGCTTGACAAATATTCCTTAGTGGATGACAGAAAACACAAAGAGATCGTCCTTGTAAACTTATGATGAGGTTTGCTTGAAGAGTCTCCCTTCGTCATCGTCGTCCACAGTGTCCAGGTGCAGCCAGGGTCGTCATCATGTTGGACGTCCCCAGTGTCCAGGTGCAGCCAGGGTCGTCATCATGTTGGACGTCCCCAGTGTCCAGGTGCAGCCAGGGTCGTCATCATGTTGGACGTCCCCAGTGTCCAGGTGCAGCCAGGGTCGTCATCATGTTGGACGTCCTCAGTGTCCAGGTGCAGCCAGGGTCGTCATCATGATGCCCGTCTCTGCATCGCCTGATCCGTGGTGCACCACCGGTGGGTCGGTGGCTGTCGTGACATGGTAATGTTACCGTCATATTCCGCGTCTCATCTCACGTCTGTCCAGGTGGGCTAAGCTCGTCTGGTCTGAATGAACCATATACAAGTAAGGCGTATCACTGTTGTGAGTCTCAGTACATATGGAGGCAATATGGTTGTGCAGTCTCTCTCTCTCTCTCTCTCTCTCTCTCTCTCTCTCTCTCTCTCTCTCTCTCTCTCTCTCTCTCTCTCTCTCTCTCTCTCTCTCTCTCTCTCTCTCTCTCTCTCTCTCTCTCTCTCTCTCTCTCTCTCTCTCTCTCTCTCTCTCTCTCTCTCTCTCTCTCTCTCTCTCTCTCTCTCTCTCTCTCTCTCTCTCTCTCTCTCTCTCTCTCTCTCTCTCTCTCTCTCTCTCTCTCTCTCTCTCTCTCTCTCTCTCTCTCTCTCTCTCTCTCTCTCTCTCTCTCTCTCTCTCTCTCTCTCTCTCTCTCTCTCTCTCTCTCTCTCTCTCTCTCTCTCTCTCTCTCTCTCTCTCTCTCTCTCTCTCTCTCTCTCTCTCTCTCTCTCTCTCTCTCTCTCTCTCTCTCTCTCTCTCTCTCTCTCTCTCTCTCTCTCAAAGGTATATGCATCGCATTTTGATGATTTAACAATCATATGTAATACAAAATATATGCTTCTTCCAAAAATTTCCTGGAAACTGGTTGAGGTAGAGCGGAGGTATCGGGGCAAAGTTGTGTGTCACACAAGAACGAGTTTTCTAATTGGTTGAGGTAGAGCGGAGGTATCGTGGCAAAGTTGTGTGTCACACAAGAACAAGTTTTCTAATCGCCTGGTTTTACTGGCGGCCTCGTTGTGACGTCACTACATCAACACCGACATTTTGATTTAAAAGTTAATTGCAAGATGACTTTGCTCCGCTGTGTGTGTGTTTTCAATACTTTTCGTGTTTGTAATATTATTTCGTTTGTATTCTATAGTTAATAACTTTGTAGTGAGTTTAGTTTCGTTGCTGTAGTTGTAGTATAGTGATTTATAGCTTGTATTTGAACTAAATCAGATGAGCAGTGTTGAGGATGACCCTGGGCCATTTTCATGTGGTAATGCAGAAGGGAGTGACCACAGGCAGGCAGTAGTGGTGTTTACCAAGCCATTCCCAACACCATCGTACTGGCTACCTCTGTGTAATGTACCACATTCCTCTGTTGAAAAAGAAATAGAGAATTTCACTGAATTGCAGACTGGGCTGTTAATGTGCATCTTTCTAAATTGTTTTATTTTGTCTTCGTTAAGAATTTCTTCTTGTGTTTGATGTGCATTGTTTTGAGAATTCTTTGTTATATAACAAAACATGTTCTGTATCTACTGTTTCCTGTCTTTATTTGGATAAGTATTTTATGACTATGTTGTTTTGCTGTAACATTTATAGACTTTTTTTGCTATTTGATAATGTTTTTCTTCTTGTTATTCTATACCAATGTGTACAATTCTATTACGTAGCAATGTTTTTCTTGTTATTTTATATAAATGTGCACAATTTTGTTCTGTTAAAGATTTTTGGACGCATTGATTTGTTTTATTGTTGTCTTTGTTGTTGTTGTTGTATTACTTTAGTTAATTAAGTGATTCCTGGTACGTGCCACTATCTAGCTGGGGGCGAATGTTGAGTTGCTTTCGGCCCTAGATGATGGACCGCATCTTAGATGTTGCCTTAAATGTTCCCTTTAGCAACAATAATACTATACAGAATATCTTAATCAGGAATTCACCAGAAAATTCTCTTGGTTGCATCTATAAAGTGCCATGTGGAAATTGTGATGAATTTTATGTTGGGCAGACTGGTAAGGATCTTTCTGTTAGACTTAAGCAACATAAATATAGTATAAGAACGGGACAAGAATCAAATGCCTTGTTTAATCACGTTAAAAACTATGATCATTGTATTGACTGGAGTAATGCCATCTCAGTTATTAACTCTGACTCTATTACCACGAGAAATATCATTGAATCTTCTTTTGTTAAATACACAATGAATTATAATCTTAATATTAGTGATGGTCTATACAAATTAGATAACTTCGTTGTTGATAGAATTTGCAAAATGATAAGTTTATGATACACTCGTTGTCAGTCTTGGACAATCACATGTTTACCATATGGCGCCCTAGCTACGTCTCTTCGTTGTATATCAACTGACTGTTATATTTCTCTCTTGTGTCTCCCCTGATGATGTGATTATTACACGAAAGTGCACTTGGGAACTTATCGTGTTTCATTTTCCATGTGGACTCATAGGAATATATATACACATGTACATATTCTTACCTTGCTTGCCTTTATCCATTCTCGGCGCTACTCCGTGTGTGTGTGTGTGTGTGTGTGTGTGTGTGTGTGTGTGTGTGTGTGTCTGTCTGTCTGTCTGTCTGTCTGTCTATTTGTGTGCATACGTATCTTCTGCATATCGTGGAAGGCTACTGAGGGTTGGGAACTGGGGGGGTTGGAAATCTTCCCCTTCTGTATTACTTTTCAAAATGAAGGAATAGAGGAAGGAGCCCAACTAAGTTTCCCTCTAGGATTCATTCACTTATTCCTGACGCTACCTTGTTCTTGCGGGAAATGGCAAACAAATATGAAAAATAGAGTATGAAAGAAAAAAGACAGTGGACAAGTGTTATGTGTTCTGTGTCCTTGATAACCATTTGATGTGACTCATTCAGATAAGGTCCAAAACGCCAGTAGTGAAGATGTACAAAGGATAATAGAACAGTGTACGTACGTACGTAGTGTGAGTATCTTGACTGATAGAAAGTACTGAAAGCGGCAGGAAGTAGTGAGATATTGTATTGTGCTTCGTACAAGACTGGCGGGCGACTCCGTCCTTCGTGCTGTGCCACACACAGTCTGGTGATTGTCGGGATGTGTAGCCATAATGTTTGATCTTATGACCATTAGTGATACATCATGTGATGTTTACTATCACAACATCGGCTTCTTCCTCCTCCTCCAGGAGAGTGGCAATCAGGTGGCGGTTATTGTGGTAGCCCGGCACCTGCAACTGTAAGATTTCAAGCAACATTGTGATAATGGGACACATTATAAAGAGTTCCATAATTTCTCTAATTCTTCCCCAAATTCATGTGGACCTGCAACGCTGAAAATGTTTAAATACCGCTGGTGTAGAGGGAGGGAGAGGGAGGCCTGGGATGAGAGTGAGGCTTTGTAGGAGAGAAAGTCTCGGGATGAGAGAGGCTGAACACAAGATGTTTGGCCGGAGAGTGAGACTTTGAAGGAGAGAGAGGCTTAGGATGAGAGAGGCTGGGCATGAGAGAGAGGCGTGGCAGGAGAGTGAGGCTTTGAAGGAAAGAGAGGCTTGGGATGAGGGTTGCAACGGTTGTACCAGAGAGAGAGGCTTGGGATGAGGGTTGGGTTGTACCAGAGAGAGAGGCTTGGGATGAGGGTTGGGTTGTACCAGAGAGAGAGGCTTGGGATGAGGGTTGGGTTGTACCAGAGAGAGAGGGTTGGGATGAGGGAGTCTGAACATGAGATAGGTTTGTGAGGAAAGTGAGGATTTGGAAGAGAGAGACTTTATGTGAAAAAGGAAGGACAGGCGGAGGAGGCTTGGGACGAGAGTCAGGCAGGACAGGAGAGAGAGGCTTGGGACGAGAGTCAGGCTGGACAGGAGAGAGAGGCTTGGGACGAGAGTCAGGCAGGACAGGAGAGAGAGGCTTGGGACGAGAGTCAGGCAGGACAGGAGAGAGAGGTTTGGGACGAGAGTCAGGCAGGACAGGCGGAGGAGGTTTGGGACGAGAGTCAGGCAGGACAGGAGAGAGAGGCTTGGGACGAGAGTCAGGCAGGACAGGAGAGAGAGGCTTGGGACGAGAGTCAGGCAGGACAGGAGAGAGAGGTTTGGGACGAGAGTCAGGCAGGACAGGAGAGAGAGGCTTGGGACGAGAGTCAGGCAGGACAGGAGAGAGAGGTTTGGGACGAGAGTCAGGCAGGACAGGAGAGAGAGGCTTGGGACGAGAGTCAGGCAGGACAGACGGAGGAGGCTTGGGACGAGAGTCAGGCAGGACAGGAGAGAGAGGCTTGGGACGAGAGTCAGGCTGGACAGGAGAGAGAGGCTTGGGACGAGAGTCAGACAGGACAGGAGAGAGAGACTTGGGACGAGAGTCAGGCTGGACAGGAGAGAGAGGCTTGGGACGAGAGTCAGGCAGGACAGGAGAGAGAGGCTTGGGACGAGAGTCAGGCAGGACAGGAGAGAGAGAGGCTTGGGACGAGAGTCAGGCAGGACAGGAGAGAGAGGCTTGGGACGAGAGTGAGGCTGGACAGGAGAGAGAGGCTTGGGACGAGAGTAGAGAAGTGAACCTTCATAACTCATCCTTCAATATAAAAGGGTTGTCTTGCTCCACTCAGTTGGAATGGGAAAGTAGTTGAAAATAACAAGTTGATGAATCTAATGTTTTAGTGTGGCAAAACCTGAACTGATTTTAAGGTCAGACATGAAAGAAGATTAACATTTCAGAAGGTTGAAGGAAGATGAATATAAATGTCATCATTGATAGACTATTAGATTCATTAGAAGCCTCGATACATGAATGTTCTTGTTATTTTTATTAAGAATGAGGATGAATTAGTAATTAAGGCACACGGCGCTAATATCTTTGGTTAGTGAGCCATTATGTTTTGCACTGGTGTTATATTAAAGAACTAGAGTATGAGTGAGGGAGTGAGATGTGGAGATTATATATCATTGTGAGTTATTACATAAAGTGATCGTGATGAACGTTACGAAGATCAGGCAAACTATGAGGCTCATTATTCCTACATCAAATATAATAATGTCAATCATTCCAGTAATCTTACCATAATTGACCTCTTCCATCTAGGCAGCCTCCCTGCCTCTTATCTTCTCCAGAACAAACCTGGTTCATTCTTGTGAGAGACGATAGTGTTTACTAAACTCTTCCTGTGACCAACATGTAAATGGTGTGACTGACCACCACACCTTACCTCACCTACTTCCTCCACCTGATCAATCTGCATCACTCCTTCCATTGCTCACTTCCATAATAGAATTAACGTTTCTACTACAAATGACAAGATTCACTTGGCCATGTTTGTTAACATCAGAGCAATAATCTTGAAGACCGACCATTCCTCACTATTGACCTTTAAGGCAGGAATCATTATTTTCCTCAAACTATCAATTGCTATTTATGTGAGGTCGGTCGACTGTGGCTCCGGAGGGGTAAGCGACAACACAAACTCTGGTGGAGTTCCAGTAATGATGTTACTGAGTCAGTCGGGCACACACCACTGTGGTACACCTGCTGATATTTTGTTTGTCTTAACTAAGTCGATAAGTGGAAAACTGAGCAGCAGTTTACTTGCTTAGCTTGTGTACTTGTTCCTGGATTGTTGATGACGTTCACAATAACAGGTATAGGACTGGTCTTATATCTCTGTGTTCCAGCTGTGATTGGTACAAGTCGAGTGTACTGACGAACGGCGGTGCGGGGGGATGAGGAGAGAGAGAGAGAGAGAGAGAGAGAGAGAGAGAGAGAGAGAGAGAGAGAGAGAGAGAGAGAGAGAGAGAGAGAGAGAGAGAGAGAGAGAGAGAGAGGTCATTGTGCCGGGGGTGGGGCAGGGGGTTAGCTGGTGGTGTTGGTGGGGGGGAGGAGGTGGACGTGGTCAGCCAGATGAGCACATCTTGGTAGGTGGTGTGAGATGGACCCAGGAGGATTGTGTGTGTTGTGTTCTGTATTGTGTCCAGCTGGTGCCTGTGTGTGTGTGTGTGTGGCTCTAGTTAGTCAGGAGGACCTGGCTGGGGCGCGGCTCAGGTACAATAAATATGGTATAGACATTCCTGAGTTTGAACAGTGATGTCAGTCGGCGGTGAAGGTAGAGACAGTATGAGGAAGATTTGATGATAGAGTGAATGTGTTGAAAATGAAATGTCTGAGGACAACATGTGGTGTGACGCGGGTTGATCCAGTAAGTAATGATAGGGTAAGAGAGATGTGTGATGATAAATAGAGCATGGTTGACAGAGCTGAAGAAGGTGTACTGAAATGGTTTAGACATTTGGAGAGAGTGAGTGAGGGGAGGTTAAAGGAGGATACATGTGTCAGAAGTGTAGGGGACAAGATTAGGGCGACCATATTGGAGATGGATGGATGAAGTGAACAAGAGTTTGAGTGATCAGGGCCTGAATATGCTCAAGGGTGAGAGGCGTGTATAGGATAAAGTGAACTGGGGCGATGTGATTTACAGGGGATGACTTGCTCTCAGTTGAAGGATATGAAACCTGTTGGTATAAATGACTGGTAGTACCACAGTGTTATCTTTGCTAGAGATAATGAAGGTCATTAGCTTCTCATATATTGAAGTTTAAGCTTCAGGAATTCGACGAATTAGTAAAGGAAACCTGGGAGACTGATACTCTTGATGGATACATTGTCATATCATTTGACCCGTGTAATTAATGGTAATCGAAGTGAAAAGTCAGGCAGGCATATTTAGGCAAGATAAACAGACAAACAAACGCCCACACATCAACACACAAACATCCTGCATAATGTGTTTAGTGCTGGAACAACGATATTCCGGGGCCCAAGTTCTGGCCTTAGACAGAGCAGCCGCCTCACACCTAGTGTGGTTTAGTACGACCAAGTATGTGCATCAGGTGTATGCTTTGAGCTCTTTTTTATGAATATATGTATATGTAAACCGTCACCACTGAACGCACGGGACTGGAACCTTGGCCATCGAAATGACAGTGTTGTGAGCTAAACCGCTCGGCCACCACGGGAGCTGTCCACCTCTGACCAGCCTATGATCCAGTGAGAGTTAACGTGAGGTGAGGTAACGGGGGATCCCACTGGACCATAGGCTGGTCTATGGAATGCTTTCGTCCCGTGGTGGACTAGCGGAGTAGCTCACTGGTGTATCATTTCGATGGTCTAGGTTCGTGTCTCATACGGCCAGTGGTGATTGTTTCCATCTGTTTCATGTGAATAGTACAGATGTACTGAGTCTTTGTTCCTGTTTGTGCATGTACACACACACACACTCACAGACACACACACACACACACACACACACACACACACACACACACACACACACAAACACACATGAAGAGGTAGATTCACAACATAAGCCAGGTACCCAATTATTGACCAGTCCCGAGGGAAGGATGGACACTTGAGTTGGGTCAGCTGACTGCCACACCGAGGATTCAAACCCATGCATGTCCTACCCCGGGCTGGCCCCTGCTGACTCATGATTAGTAATGCTAACTATTACACTGCTATAAATGCGAGGCGTCGACTATAGATGAAAACGTACGGAAGAGGATGGTTGTGTTTGAAATGAAATGGTTGATATGTTTGTGTGTGTGTGTGTGTGTGTGTGTGTGTGTGTGTGTATGGTGTGTATGAGTAATAGATTCGGTAGGTAACGTCTGCCAGCTGATTATCAATACAGAACCTTGGGTGTATAACCATACGCTCCAGAGAACAGAGAGAATGGATGAAATAGTGAGTGGGTGAGCGATGTTCACATAGGCACACACATGACCCTTCCAGTCTCGTGTGGTCTAGTGGCTAGGATACCTGGCTTTCACCCAGGAGGCCCGGGTTCGATTCCCGGCATGGGAAGGATTTTCTTCTTAGAGAGAGAGAGAGAGAGAGAGAGAGAGAGAGAGAGAGAGAGAGAGATGTCTAAGTAAATGAATACAATAGTTATCAAGTACGTTATCATCAACTAACCGAAACATAAATGTTTACAATAAAAGCTTGTGTTGTAGTGACTCCTGATTACTCTTGGTGAGTGAGTCTGAGACACCCTGTCACGAGGGGCCAAAAGAGAGAAACTGAATGAGTGAGTGGGTCAGTAAGTGAACGAGGAGTAAGTGAAGGAATCAATACAGTTTCATGGTTAAGATATTTGGCTTCCAGTCAGGGACCTGCAGAACCGGATTAATGTTTAGTGAGGCCCAGGACCAGGTGATATTTGCGGTCTCCAAGGACTGTATGAAATGATATTTGTTAATGTTATGACATATTTCGCTACCATATTGTATATTGTATACCAGCCTCTATTCCAACAGTTTTCCGAGCTGCATCTTTTTTTACCTGGATGACCAGCGGGGCCCCTGTAAGGCCGGAGTCCAAGACCTGGGCCGAGGTGGCCCATGTGTTAATCTGGCACTGGAAACCTGGGTTCTTTTTCTGCAATTAGTGATCAGTTGCATAAGAAGAAGACAACTTGATAATGATTCTACACTATAAGGTAAGACACAACGCTTCCAATAACATATCTACCACAATACTTGCATCTTGTTCACCCGACATGAAAGTCTGAAATCTACCCCTAGTGAGGATCGACAGCCAAACCGAGAGCCTAAAGCTGCTGCTGTTTTTTCTCTAGTCGTGGCAATGGGGAGCAGTGCAGTGGCTTTGTGTCCAGTGACATTCACAACCACTAATTGGCGTTCACACACCGTTCAGGGAAACACATTCATTAGACTTTACTTAAACATTGGTAGTGAGTTCTTTGACGAGGCTGTAGTCCATTGCTCAAAGACAGAATAACAGATGTCCAAAAAATATGAACTTATAAAAAAATTTAATTCTAAGGCCTCCAGCCTTTCCCTGTAACGCATCTCTCTAACTCTAGCAATCTTTTGTTGCTATCCTCAGAACCATCTCCATTTCCTCCCTTCTTCTCTAGGTGTTGTGACCGAAATTAAGAAGCTTATTTTTGTTTTGGTCTTATGTGTGGTGTGAACTGTCTTATCCCTGAACTTCAATAGAATTTGGTGTCCTTAAGTACTCGCCTGAGGTGGGACACTTGCGACAGGTTAGGGACAATGTCAACTAACTTACTGCAGCTTATTTTTTGTTCGATGATAACCACATCGAAGCCTTCCTTCGCTACGATCCATTCTCACTGGTTTACATTTACTTGAGTTTTTAAACTTCGTCAATCAGATATAAGACCAACTTTGGAGTCTGTCATGTTCTTTTTGTAAGTTGATGCAACCATCAGTGCTTTTCATTTCACGAATGTCCTTTGCATCCTCTGCAAATATATTCAAATAAGAGTCTATATCCTCTGGCAAGTCATTACCATGGGTCAAGAAGAGTAATGGTTCCAAAACAAAACCCTGCGGCACTCGGCTGGTGACCTCAACCCATTATGAGAGAGGTCCTCTAACATGCGTTCTTTGTTCATTTCCACTAAGATAATCTTCTGTCCACTGAATGAGTCTCCCCATATTCCTGCCTGGTGATCCAGTCTCCTAGTCAGCCTCCTATGTGACACAGTGTCAAACTTGTTCTAGCAGTCAATATAGAAACATCCACTCAGCCTTACCTTTTGTACGTTGTTCGTTACGTATTACCTATTCTCCTTAAAACCGAGCTGTTCATCACATGAGTAATTTCTCCTCTTTAGAAAGTCATCCATTTGCTTTGTGATTATCTTTTCTAAACCTTACAAACTACACTTCCCATTTGAGACCAGCCTGGAGTTCATTGCCTCTTTCGGGATTCACTCATAATAGACAGGTATAATGTCCTTTTCCACTCATTTGGTATTTTGTCTCTCTACAGCGACATCTTGAACAGCTTTTCCAGAGGCTTATCTGGAATATATGAACACATCTTCAGCATTGTGGTAAGGCTTCATCAGGTCCATGAGTCTCATACGGATGATCACCTAGTATTCTGTTAATCTTTTCTAGATCTCAAGGTTTTCTAAAATCTAATCTGTTAATCTTTTCTAGATCTCAAGGTTTTCTAAAATCTAATCTGTTTATCTTTTCTAGATCTCAAGGTTTTCTAAAATCTAATCTGTTAATCTTTTCTAGATCTCAAGGTTTTCTAAAATCTAATTCCAGCTCACTGGCGTTGGTGCCACAATGTTTTCTAATGGGGAAAAGCTTTTGAATTTATTACTCTGTTCCTCGAGTATCCTTACATCGTCTCCTTCCCTCTGAATTTCTTAGTCTAATCAGCTGTTATCTGACAACCTAATGAGTTTTGGGAAAAGTTGTAGATTTTATCGATCCTCCCAAAATATTCATTTCAAAGATCCTTAATTCCTTGTTTTTATCCTGATATACTCGTTCTTTGCTCTCTTATACCTTGCAAATGCTGACTGGCTGGAGTGCCGTCTATATCTTCGTCACGACAGTCTTGAATTCTTTTGCTTTTTATCATCTTTTACCAAACCATTCCTTCCTATGTATGTGACTTGTGTGTGTGTGTGTGTGTGTGTGTGTGTGTGTGTGTGTGTGTGTGTGTATTAACTTATATGTAACAGAAATAATGATAAAATGACAATACTACTGAGGATAATAATGGACATGATACATTCTTAACGCAAGGGATCCTGTGAAGTGATCAGCCTCTCAAGTGACATCATATATTGTACACTGATGATCTAGATCATCCTGGTGATGGTATTATGTTACTCTTCCCAGGAGAAGTAAGGATATGCTTAGACAACCCACATTATGGGTGTGTGAGAATCTAGAAATACGCTCAAAGAAGATTGTCATAGTACTCCAGGTGAAGTTATCTCTTCACATATCTGTTCACAGAGATATTTCTCTGTACCCACAACCTCCCGCTGGCTATTTAGTTTTTGCTCTAGTGACATTCTCATACTCCTTGAGGCATCATATTACCGCAAACATTCATGAAATGTAGACACAAATAGCATTTATGACTTTGTTGTTACTCTGTAACTACTAACATATGTTGACACGTAGAATACCACAGGAAAGAATCAGTAAGTTATAAGACTTGTCGGTCTGGAGTAATCATGTAAGGAAACTCAGACATGAATGTGTATTACGATATAATGTTGGGGAGGAGGATGATGGCTGTAGTAAAGATGGGTGGCTCTCCCAGATCAGACACAGTAAGAGAGCACACTATAACCAGACCATTAACATGATAACGTAAGAAGAAGACATCATTACTAGATCTAAAGTGGCCTAATGTCTTTCCGATGAGTCAAGTTTTACGAAACTGGAGCGAAGTTGAAATGATATATGTGTCTGCTGAGGTAATGGTTAATGGATGATGTCTCAGGCGATCAAGTGTATACAGTCATTTTAGGCAGAGATATTCTTCCTTTTATAGTAGTACCACATACAGTATACCCCTGATCTTATCATATATCCTAGTTCAGCCCACTGACAGCATGTAGTTCCCTGAACTCCACATCGCTCAAATTGTACCTTGCACACCTCACACCCTCTTGCATGTCCTGACCCAGATAACTTAAACCCTTTTTCATCCTTCCATCTTTTTTTCAGGCTCTTCAGTCATTCTGTTCCCTCGTCTTCTGACAAGTATGTCCTCTTTATCAGTTTCTTTTCATTAGTTTTTTACATATACCTAAACCGTTTCAGTACACCTCATTCAGCTTCGTCAATCATACATCACTTACGATGACTACCGCACCTCTCTCTTACATTGTCATTCCTCACATGATCAACCCTTCTTACGCCACACCTTGTTCCTCAGATCTTCATCTCCAACACACTCACATTTCTCCATTCTTTTGCATTTAGGGCTCAAGACTCGCACCCACACAACACTATCGGGACTATAATACCGTCAAACATAATAATCTTTACACACAATGAATTTTCTTTACACATAGTCCATATTGCACCCTGGACCTGTGGCCCCTCACACACCCGATGGATCACTTGAATCCCCACATATCCATCTCATGTATCTAAAACACTCCACTTCTATGTTCTCATCACTCAAACATGCACTCAGACCAGTCTATCTTCCCCTCTGTTTACTAACATAAACTCTCAACCTCCTCCTTGTTTCAAACACTAATTCATACGCTAGCTTTTGTAATTTATTACTGGAATCTGCCACCTGAGCCATATCATCTGCAAACAACCGCTGGCTCATCTCCCAGCCACCCCAATACTCAACATACTATAGATACAGTATGACCCTCGTACTAACCTCCCTCACCACATCATCCATAAACGGGTTAAACACCCATGTTAACATCAGAAAACCTTGGCAAAGATCCGTCTACATTTAGAATCACCCATTCTCCTCCCTTCACATATGCCTTGCTCTCCTGATAACAGCCACTGCATCCAGTAAACGTCCTCCTGCGTCATATTATCGTATAACCTTCCATAAGGCATCTAAATCAGCCCCACCATACGCGTTTTCCAGGTCAGTAAATGCCACACACAAATTTTACTCTTTGTATACATTTCTCTGAAGCAAATATTTCAAAACAACCACCAGGTGTACGCATATTCTACCCATTGAAGAAATTGATAACAATCAAGAGAAGCATTATTCATTAACAGGTTATACAGCGTGTTTGTGCCTTGTATCATCCACAGTCTGATGTCAGAGAACATAGCAACAAATTGCATCTTTGAGGCTGTATCCAATGTGCCAAGGACACAAGCGGCTATAGGCCATTACTGAGCTAAAAGCAAATGGTTTCATCCATTTATTGCTTTGATAGTAAGGGAGAAGCTGCAATGGTTACGGAAGTCCTTAGGGGAGGAGAGATCAGACTCGAAAGCTAAATAGAATGTTCTAAGGATAATGACAAAGTAACTATGTCAGATGTTGTCTGAGAGACGTAGGCTTGACAAGAGAATTTGCCACTTTGTATATGTCCATTTCTCACTTCTACTGTTTGGAAGGGTGACCGATGCAGAATATTCTCACTGCACTTCCATACGGTCTTGCATGTTAACGTCCGTCTCATGTACACAAACCCCACTTTGTTCATCCATGGTCTTCATCTCTCCCTTCATAGATTCACCTCACTCATATTCAGGATGCGTACCATGTCCTGTTTCTTCTCACACTAATTTCTTTTTCCTTACTCATTTTCTCTCCAAATTTTTATGCGTGGAAAACAAACAATCAAACAAACATGCGCGCAAACACACACACACACACACACACACACACACACACACACACACACACACACACACACACACACACACACACACACACACACACACACACACACACACACACACATATTTTCTTTCTTTCATACTATTCGCCATTTCCCGCGACAGCGAGGTAGCGTTAAGAACAGAGGACTGGGCCTCTGAGGAAACATCCTCATCCAGCCCCCTTTTCTGCTCCTTCCTTTGAAAAAAAAAAAAAAGAGAGGGGAGGATTTCCAGCCCCCCCGCTCCCTTCCCTTTTAGTCGCCTTCTACGACACGCAGGGAATACGTGGGAAGTATTCTTTCTCCCCTATCCCCAGGGAAACACACACACACACACACACACACATATATATATATATATATATATATATATATATATATATATATATATATATATATATATATATATATATATATTTCTTTTTTTTTCTTTTAAACTATTCGCCATTTCCCGCGTTAGCGTGGTAGCGTTAAGAACAGAGGACTGGGCCTTTTTTGGAATATCCTCACCTGGCCCCCTCTGTTCCTTCTTTTGGAAAATTAAAAAAAAAAAACGAGAGGGGAGGATTTCCAGCCCCCAGCTCCCTCCCCGTTTAGTCGCCTTCTACGACACGCAGGGAATACGTGGGAAGTATTCTTAATCCCCTATCCCCAGGGATAATATATATATACATATATATATATACATATATATATATATATATATATATATATATATATATATATATATATATATATATATGTATATATATATATATATATATATATATATATATATATATATATATATATATATATATATATATATATATATATATATATATATATATATATATATATATATATATATATACACATATATATATAAATATGTACACATATATATATATATATATATATATATATATATATATATATATATATATATATATATATATATATATATATGTATATATATATATATATATATATATATATCTGCGAATGGACCTTCCAACTGTTCTCTGTGATTTGCGCTAAAACCTCCCAAGTAGAGAACCTCCGCTTGAGGATGAGAGAATGTCGCTGCCTCGTGGAGGAAATATAGACAGTCAAAGAAAGATATACAGTGTGAAGAGTCAGGAGAGCAGGAGGTGAAAACAGAAGTGTTGGTTGGGAGACAGATTCTCAACCAGATAACGTCAGTGTCTAGACATTCTAGGTTCATGAGACGTGCAAATGGCCTGTTGATTTTGGAAGAAGCACAGACTTCCTTTGTAACGACAATGTAAATGATTATTGTTAGAAATGTTAAATGGTTATTGAAAACACAGTTGTTAGACAATTGAGTGTCAGACAGAAGGACTAGTATATTAGAAGTACTGGCCAGATGGTGCTCAACAGAAGAAAGGTTAATAGAATGACCGATAATGTTGATAACATGAATGAAATATGAGCATTATTTCTTCATAGTGAGCACAATAAACTAGTCGGTGAGAGCGGCACAAATCAGATCAATCATTTAGATGGGCCAAGGTGTTGGGAGGGGCGTCACTGCTGCTGCCTGAGCCCTCGTTGACAGCAGACAGAGACGGGCGGGATTCCGGGGATTCTTTGCCAGCCATTATGGAAAGTAGATGTATAAGCTTGTCACTCTTGTTGTTTGTATATGAAGGTTTTCTTATAGGACAAAGAACGGAAAAATGAATAACGTTAATACGGAGAGTAAAAATGGATAGGGTTCCTTTACTGTACATGTAAGGTGAAGATGAAACTCATTACGAACTGACTATCCGTCATTCCTCAAGTGTTGTTATTACTGCACTTCTTACTCTGAAATGAGAGGGAGAATGAGCATGGAAAAATGAATTAGTGTGAGAAGAAACAGGACATGGTACGCATCCTGAATATGAGTGAGGTGAATCTATGAAGGGAGAGATGAAGACCATGGATGAACAAAGTGGGGTTTGTGTACATGAGACGGATGTTAACATGCAAGACCGTATGGAAGTGCAGTGAGAATATTCTGCATCGGTCAACCTTCCAAACAGTAGAAGAGAGAAATGGACATATACAAAGCGGCAAATTCTCTTGTCAAACCTACGTCTCTCAGACAACACTTGACATAGTTACTTTGTCATTATTCTTAGAACATTCTATGGAAGAGTGACGAGTGGAAGTGTCTGCACCCGCATCCTCGTGATGAACCGAAGATAAACCAGTGATGAGTGGAACCGTGTGTGCAAGCGTCACTATGACGAGCAGGAGGTGGAGCAGTAACGAGTGGAAGTGTCTTTACCAGCGTCACTATGAAGAGCAGGAGGTGGAGCAGTGACGAGTGGAAGTGTCTGTACCAGCTTCATTATGAAGAGCAGGAGGTGGAGCAGTGACGAGTGGAAGTGTCTGTACCAGCTTCATTATGAAGAGCAGGAAGTGGAGCAGTGACGAGTGGAAGTGTCTGTACCAGCTTCATTATGAAGAGCAGGAAGTGGAGCAGTGACGAGTGGAAGTGTCTGTACCATCGTCACTATGAAGAGCAGGAAGTGGAGCAGTGCCGAGTGGAAGTGTCTGTACCAGCTTCATTATGAAGAGCAGGAAGTGGAGCAGTGACGAGTGGAAGTGTCTGTACCATCGTCACTATGAAGAGCAGGAAGTGGAGCAGTGACGAGTGGAAGTGTCTGTACCAGCTTCATTATGAAGAGCAGGAAGTGGAGCAGTGACGAGTGGAAGTGTCTGTACCAGCTTCATTATGAAGAGCAGGAAGTGGAGCAGTGACGAGTGGAAGTGTCTGTACCAGCTTCATTATGAAGAGCAGGAGGTGGAGCAGTGACGAGTGGAAGTGTCTGTACCAGCTTCATTATGAAGAGCAGGAGGTGGAGCAGTGACGAGTGGAAGTGTCTGTACCAGCTTCATTATGAAGAGCAGGAAGTGGAGCAGTGACGAGTGGAAGTGTCTGTACCAGCTTCATTATGAAGAGCAGGAGGTGGAGCAGTGACGAGTGGAAGTGTCTGTACCAGCGTCACTATGACGAGCAGGAGGTGGAGCAGTGACGAGTGGAAGTGTCTGTACCAGCTTCATTATGAAGAGCAGGAAGTGGAGCAGTGACGAGTGGAAGTGTCTGTACCAGCTTCATTATGAAGAGCAGGAGGTGGAGCAGTGACGAGTGGAAGTGTCTGTACCAGCGTCACTATGAAGAGCAGGAAGTGGAGCAGTGACGAGTGGAAGTGTCTGTACCAGCTTCATTATGAAGAGCAGGAAGTGGAGCAGTGACGAGTGGAAGTGTCTGTACCAGCTTCATTATGAAGAGCAGGAGGTGGAGCAGTGACGAGTGGAAGTGTCTGTACCAGCTTCATTATGAAGAGCAGGAGGTGGAGCAGTGACGAGTGGAAGTGTCTGTACCAGCTTCATTATGAAGAGCAGGAAGTGGAGCAGTGACGAGTGGAAGTGTCTGTACCATCGTCACTATGAAGAGCAGGAAGTGGAGCAGTGCCGAGTGGAAGTGTCTGTACCAGCTTCATTATGAAGAGCAGGAAGTGGAGCAGTGACGAGTGGAAGTGTCTGTACCATCGTCACTATGAAGAGCAGGAAGTGGAGCAGTGACGAGTGGAAGTGTCTGTACCAGCTTCATTATGAAGAGCAGGAGGTGGAGCAGTGACGAGTGGAAGTGTCTGTACCAGCTTCATTATGAAGAGCAGGAAGTGGAGCAGTGACGAGTGGAAGTGTCTGTACCATCGTCACTATGAAGAGCAGGAAGTGGAGCAGTGCCGAGTGGAAGTGTCTGTACCAGCTTCATTATGAAGAGCAGGAAGTGGAGCAGTGACGAGTGGAAGTGTCTGTACCATCGTCACTATGAAGAGCAGGAAGTGGAGCAGTGACGAGTGGAAGTGTCTGTACCAGCTTCATTATGAAGAGCAGGAGGTGGAGCAGTGACGAGTGGAAGTGTCTGTACCAGCTTCATTATGAAGAGCAGGAGGTGGAGCAGTGACGAGTGGAAGTGTCTGTACCAGCTTCATTATGAAGAGCAGGAGGTGGAGCAGTGACGAGTGGAAGTGTCTGTACCAGCTTCATTATGAAGAGCAGGAGGTGGAGCAGTCACATGGGGAAGTGTGTGTACTCACGTCTACGTGACGATGGTCGTACAATATGGCCACTACAAGATGGTTACCGTAATGTGGACCCCATCCACACTATCCACATGGCAGGGGAAGAGACCACAACCGTGTCAATACACACATCAGTAGCAGCGATTAACAACACTGGACAACACCACCAACCTGCGTGCCAACATGTGCACCATGTGATTACTGCTGTACATACGTCATCATTTGTATGTATTCCTTTGTATCACTCTTGTCAGCACTCTTGATGACATTACACTCAACACTAACATGATCTATAACGTCTGTATGGACATGAAAAGACAAAATTGGTTGTCACAAATCTAGGAAATTGTTAGTGTTTATCGTGAATGAAAAGTGAGCTTTTATCCAGTGTTTATTCACTGAAAGTTACCCACATCAATCTGGTAGAACTTAAAACACAATATTTTGGCATGATAATTACCGGTTCCTTTGGCACCTCAAGCTACAATTATTTTTAAGTGAAGGGTAATGAAATTATAAGACGATTAGAGCAGATTTGGGATTGCAAACCAAATTTAAGTGGAATCAAATTACTACTTCATTCAGCCGGGAGGAAAATTGGATTCCAGCTGAGTTATGTTGGATCCTAATGCAATAACAGAACCACCTGAGCCTCGCAGGCTGACCATAGTACAATTTTTGTTTAGTTATTGACTTGAAAATATTTCCCTGCCTCTGCCTCTGTTACGACGGCTTAACCCACACATTCCACACACGCTCATATCTGTCTGGTGCATTCATGCTCCACCCACCCTATCCAAAATTCCCTTACGCATCTACACCTTCCTAACATTCATATCCCAAACAACCTACAGTTGCTTGGGATTGGTGGCAACGGAAGAGTAGAACTGGTCAATATCAATGACCAAGTGGTTGTCATGAAGACTCTCCTAAAATTGAAAAACATTCCCGAATTGCTGAGTGAAGTCAGGATCCAGCGTGAACTAGCAGGCGCTGGAGGAGCCCCTGATATATATGGCCTGAGTCTGGAGCCTGCCAGGGTCTTCATGTCCTACACTGGAGAGACTTACGACACCTACATCAACAGCTGCACGCAGCGAGAACTCATCGAGTCTCTCATTATCGTGGCCTCCAGACTACAAGAAATCCACGATCACGGCTTCGTGCACACTGACCTCAAAACAAACAATATAACAGTCGAAGTTTCCGAAGATATCGACATCCACATTATTGACTATGGGTTAGCCACAGAAATAGGCAAAATCCTCATCTTCTCGGGCAAGAGTGGGAGACGACCTTGGTATGCACCCGAGTTGTATGAAGGAGTGCCATTGACCCCAGCCTGCGACGTCTACTCATTTGGAGAGGTTATAGGCACCGTAACGAAGAAGGTGTCCGACGATGAAGTCATATGGGATCTTATCATGCTTCAAGCCGAAATCCAAGACGACAGTCCCACAGCCCGGCCTTCTCTCGACACCGTCATCACCAAACTGCTATTCATTGTTGAATCTCACTACTGAAGGGAGTGTCCAGTTTACTCCTCCAACATTGTAAGGAAATACTATTTCTTTTTGTACTAAGGGATAATAATAATCTTATTGTACAATAGATTTTAAAAATACATATTGTTTTCGATCCTGCATGAGTGAGCTATCCTCAAGGTATCCAGGAAGCTGTACTAAGGTCTGGAAGACCAGCTGGTGGTTACTTCCAGCATTACTGCCTTCAGGGAAAGTCAGTAGATTCGTGCACATAGTCATGTTTAGCATTGATGGATTATACTGCCAAACACCCTGACATCGAAGAGGAATACAACCTTAATTTATTTCATGATCATATGGGTACCCAATCTGATGAGAGAGCTGTGGACATCGTTCAAGAAATAATTAAACAGGATCATATCGATGTTGATAATCTTGATGCAAGACCTATAACGTCCATGGTCCAGGTACATTAAGACCCGTAACTTTCAGATTATCTCATTTTCATATAATGAAAGTAATGTTCTTTAATATAAAGAGACATATTTTTGCTGAATACCTCCCCCCTAAGCCTTACCAACTGAATTACTGGGGAGCGATCCCAATATGCTGCTGTCACTGGATAAGGTATTGGGTGGTTCTCATGTTAGAAGATTATCCTCTTAATAGGGAAAAAGTCACGATTTGATAGGATAAGGTTAGAGATTGTTTTCAGGAGGAGGAAGAGCGTGTAGAGTAGTCTCCTTCTTCCTCTGCAGAAGCACTTAGCACTTTTGCTTCTTCCTCTGGCCACAGTGACTTTCTCGTCTCCACTTTTTCCTTTGAGAACTAAGTAAAACTTCTCCAAGACCAAGTGAACTGAGCCGCTTCAGCTGAGACAGTCAGCCACGGGGGAAGATTAGCCCAGAGTATTCTGCTGATAACACAGCGCCTGGCAACAGCTGGAAGGAGCGGGATTCTTAAGTCAAGAGTATTCTGCTGGGAGCACAGCGCCTGGCAACAGCTAAAGGGAATGAATATCTTCTGGTGAAACAGATTCAACAGAATTAATGATAATAAATAAACTGGTTATCTAGAAATTCCTCTTGTATCAGGCTACAGACTAACTGTCAAATTACAGGAAAGGTCTAATGCATTTTGTCCGTGCAGGTGACGAGTGTCGCTTCTATGTCTTAAAATGTGCCACATTTGCAGTCGTATTTAATCTCACTTTTTTCTTTCCTTTACAAAAATACTTTTAGAAAACGGAGCCACCACAACAGTGGCATACGAAACGATTCATCTGATCCTGTACTTCACGAACAAGCAAAAGCAACGCTGGTGATTATCATGTCATTATGTACAGGAGAACACTGGATTTCAGAGAGTACTCCATGTGCCGCCAGCCCGTGTCACAGTTTGCGAAATCCTGTTTACATCACTTCATGATCCTGAGGTAAAGTGGGCGTAGATCTCACTTCATCAATTATCTGTGTAGTAATTTTTGCTCGATTCACTACTTTTGCACTATGTTGCCACTGTCTATATTGACAAAAGATGTCTAAGGATTCTAAAATATCTTTTTTTGTTTATATTTACTAATACCGGTTTGTAATCAGGGTCGCAAAATCTTATAAAAACTCTGAATTCTTCATTGAAGATCTTAATCATGTTTATGATACCACAAGAAAACTTAGTTATCGTGAAAAGATTCTTGACAAATGCATATAAAAAGCAAGGAAGATCTGTTATTGTGATGAGAAGGAAGACAAACTCAACAAGAAAAAGAATTGTGGTTCCACCGTCATTAGTAATTTTCATCTCTTAGTATCATTTTGAAATAATGTGTTGAAATATGGAGACACCATATTGAATTCCTTGATACAGAACAGCCCATCATCTAATAGAAAATCAGGTGTCTGGTCCACATGACGTCTGTAAATTTCTAAAGAAAAGGATTGAGCAGCATAGGTATTCTATAAAGACAGCCTCTGGATCAAACGCAATATTCATACATTTATAATACAGTATTATTCACATCCAATGAAGTAGGAAGTCATTAACTGTTTACTCTTGTGTGTCACAGAAAGATATAAGATGTATGATGAATAACTTAACCAGAGTTCTACTCGCCAGGGCTAGAGGGAAGGGACTGATTATGCAGCTAAACGTCAGGTCACTGGCCGTTGAGTGAGGTCATGACTAAAGCAGGTGTGGGGAAAGAGGGTTGGGCCAACTTAATGCTCTCTGACCTCGTTAATTATGGGAGTGAATACCTCAATGTCTTGTATCACTAAGATACTCTTGTCGTTTTTACTGATAGGCGATGTATGATGTGGAAAACACGTTGGCTTGTATGATGATTACTGGGGCTGTTCCCTGATGTATACAGCTTCTAAAATATACAGCATTTTACGATTATCACAACTGGTGATAGAATCAGTATCTTTGACGAAGATTTCCCGTGTTAATCTAGTTCCTCGTTGATGTTAGTGATGCTTCCTGATTCTTCCTCACTGCTGCAAGTATGAAGAGAGACGCACACTGAGGATGTTAGTCGTGTAAGCAATGTGTTCACGTTACAGGTTGTACAGTTACCTGTGTTGCAGTAATATTTATAAGGTACTTTGGTACGGGTCAGCAGCTCAGACCTCATGATGCATGAGTCACATACTCGTTGATAATTGTTACTGTGTCACAAATACTGACGCTGTTACGAGATAATGAATGGTTATGACACAGTGGATGGTGGTGACACAGTAGATTGTGGCGTCATAGTGGGTTATGACGACACAGTGGATGGTGGTGACACAGTGGATGGTTGTGACGCAGTGGATGGTGGTGACACAGTGGATGGTAGTGACACAGTGGATGGTTGTGACGCAGTGGATGGTGGTGACACAATGGATGGTGGTGACACAGTGGATGGTGATGACACAATCGATGGTGGTGACACAGTGGATGGTGGCGACACATTGGGTGATGACGACACAGTGGATGGTGGTGACACAGTGGATGGTGGCGATACAGTGGATGTGTGGTGGTTGAGGGACAAGTGGATGGTGCGTGGTGACACAATGATGGTGTGACACAAGTGGTGTGAATTGGTGGTGAACATGATGGAAATGGTGTGGTGAGCACAATGGATGGTGGTGAACATGATGGTGGTGACACAGTGGATGTTGGTGATGGGACACATGATGGTGTGACACAATGGATGGTGGTGACACAATGGATGGTGTGACACATGGATGGTGGTGAACAATGATGGTGGTGACACTGTGGATGGTGGTGACACAATGGATGGTGGTGACACATGATGGTGAAATTGTAGCGGTGGTGACACAGTGGATGGTGGTGACACAGTGGATGGTGTGGACACAGTGGATGGTGATGACCAAGGGATGGTGTGAATTGTAGCTGGTGGTGACACATGGATGGTGTGACACAGTGGATGGTGATGACAAGGTGGATGGTGATGACATTGTAGCTGGTGGTGACACAGTGGATGGTGGTGACACAGTGGATGGTGATGACAAGGTGGATGGTGATGATATTGTAGCTGGTGGTGACACAGTGGATGGTGGTGACACAGTGGATGGTGATGACAAGGTGGATGGTGATGATATTGTAGCTGGTGGTGACACAGTGGATGGTGGTGACACAGTGGATGGTGATGACAAGGTGGATGGTGATGATATTGTAGCTGGTGGTGACACAGTGGATGGTGATGACACAGTGGATGGTGATGACAAGGTGGATGGTGATGACATTGTAGCTGGTGGTGACACAGTGGATGGTGGTGACACAGTGGATGGTGATGACACAGTGGATAGTGATGACAAGGTGGATGGTGATGATATTGTAGCTGGTGGTGACACAGTGGATGGTGTTGACACGGAGGATGGCAATGACAGTGTATGACGGTGACAACGTGGATGATAATGACACAGTGGATGATAATTACGCGGTGAACGATGATGACAGAGTGGATGGTGATGACACTGTGGATGGTGACACAGTGGATGATGATGGCACAGTAGTTGGTGGTGAGGCAATAGTTGGTGATGACACAGTGAATGATGATGACATAGTGGATGGTAATGACACAGTAGATGATGACTCAGTATATGACATTGTCTCAGTAGATGATGACACAATCCTATGGATGACTACGAGTGTGAAAGTCATCAAACAAACGTCACAGCAGAATCCAGCATGTTCAGGATGCCAACCATTGTACTCACACCTGACCACAGATCTTGACTACAACTCGCCTGGAATAACGACAAATTTGCAATTCCTGCCACATCAGAACTCTGTATCTGACACACCAGTGGCTGAATGTCATGCTCAAAGTCTTTAGAATTCTTTTAGTCAGAACTCTGGTGCCTGGAAATACCAATATCTGGAACTCGCTTCTCTGTTATTGTAGTTAGAGGAACTTTAGTGTGTCAGACTCCCATGTTGAGGAGTTGGTGTTGGTGTAACACCTGGTGTAGCTAGGGACGTACCTTATGGTCTGGTCTCTGGGACGCTAGCGGCTGAAACCCCAGCATCTAGATATTATGTGATTCCCAATCCAAGGTCCGTCTCTGCCTGTCTCTCTGGCTGTCTCTACGCACTTGTCCCACCTCACAGGAGAATCTCTTCATAGTAAGTTACGTTCATTCCCGCCCTCTCCCTCCCTACCTTCCATTCCATACAACGCCTAATTCCTCTAATATGTTGCAAAATTACCTCGTGAATAATATGGATGGAAACTATCGATCTTAGACTCACTAGGAAGCCAGACAACAACCCTAACTCAAGGACCAGAAATATGAAATAGATCCACCAGTCATTATCCTTCTGTCCTCTTAGGGTAACAGGCCACTTAACATAGCCTGATAATGTGGGTGAGATTCTTGGATTGTCTTCACTAGAATATAAGACCCAAAGACCGTGGACTGAAGTGGTCGTGGTGCTCGCTAGCTCCGGATCCCGCAACTGTTAGAGGAAAGGACGACCTCCCGCCTCTTTCTGTTTTCTTTGTCGAGGTGCTCCACACTAAAGGCTGTCTCTCTCTCTCTCTCTCTCTCTCTCTCTCTCTCTCTCTCTCTCTCTCTCTCTCTCTCTCTCTCTCTCTCTCTCTCTCTCTCTCTCTCTCTCTCTCTCTCTCTCTCTCTCTCAGCAGTAGGCAGCCACCGTCCAAAGAACTACATTACTTGTGTTACCCTCCTGGGTATCGGTAGGTGTGGTGACACAGTGGATGATGGTGACACATAATCCTATACCAAATTCTCCATCCAAAGGCCACAAAAAATCCTATGCCAACACCACATCCTCATCCAACCATAAAGATAAGAAAGAGAACAAGACTAACGTATCCTTAAACTTAACTAAACTAGAAAAACTTACGTCGCACGTCATTGTACCAGTACCTCCACCAAAGAGGTCTGTGATTCACAGGTCCTCTTCGTTGAAGGACATAGAAGTGATGGAAGCCAGAACATCCACTTCCAGGGACCGATCATGTTCTCCTGGGGACTCGCCCAAGTCCCGGCATAAACGGGCTAAGAAAACTGGTCGGTTAAATAACTCTTTAACACGTTCAACATCATCCAGTGGAATTGTAGAGGCCTAAGGCATAAGCAAGCACAATTACAACTGCTGCTTGCACTGTATAGGCTAGCCGTGATATGTCTACAGGAGGCACTTCTAAACGACACAGTCGAAGACTGTTCCGCTTTAGATAGCTATCACACGTATAGAAGAGACGAGAATCTTGGGGTAGCTATCTATGTACACCAAAATTTACCTCACACAGGAGTGACTTTAAATTCTACTCTAGACGCTGTCGCATGTAGAGTAAAATTTAATAACACATACTTGGCCATTTCCTCAATATATTGCTCCTGTTCCAATGCACTTGATAATGATGAGTTAAACTTGCTTGTTGCCTCACCGTAAAGTAGTTTTAGGAGACTTCAATCCTCATCATTATCAGTGGGGAAGCATCCGGGCTGACGCCAGGGGAGAACAAATGGTTGATTTTATGATAAATGCCAACCTCGCTCTTCTGAACGATGGTAGTGGAACTCGTGTAGATGATCGAACTGGCAATATCTCGGTAATTGATTTATCCTTGTCATCGCCGGATATACTTAACGACATCACTTGGGGTATTTATGACGACTCCCTAGGAAGTGACCATTTCCCGATCTGTCTTTCTTATTCATGCGACATTATTACCAACTCGTCTCCGCCTAAATTTAACTATAAGAAAGCAGACTGGGTGTCATTTACAAGGCAAGCCGTCCTTGATATATCCGGTGGTGACATTGATGCAAAAGTCCTCAAGGTTACCTCCACCATACTGAGCGAAGGCTGCTGAGAACTCTATACCTAAGGTTTCTACAATTTCCACAAAGCATAGAGTTCCTTGGTGGACACCAGATTGCCGAAATGCACTGCGTGAGCGCAATAGAAGATACAGGATGGTCGACAACGAGCCTTCAGATAATAACTTTATGCAATACGTGTGAGGGCTCAGGCACGAAGAACTATCAAACAAGCCAAACGAGACTCCTGGGGCGGCTGTTTCTACAGTGAACAAGGACACACCAGTAAGTCAGATCTGGTCCACTATCAATAAAATCAAAAGAAAACACAAGCCACCACCTCCTCCTCAAATCCTCCACCAAGATCAAGTCATCGACGACCCGGTGGACATTGCCAACACACTCGCGAAGAGGTTCTAAGAAACCAGCAGCTCGACCAATTACGACCCGCGCTTCCTACACCACAAGCGACAGGCCGAGCTGCATTTACCAGACTTTGCCACAGAAGATACTTTTGATTACAACCAAATGTTCACCATGACAGAACTGCTTCTTGCCCTGAAATCCTGTAAAGGTTCGAGCCCGAGACCCAACGGGATCACTTACGGGATGATCCAGCACCTTAGTCAGGCTAACCTGACTAAGTTGTTAGCATTGTACAATGAGATTTGGACGTCTCGAACGTTTCCAAACTCATGGCACTTTGCGCACGTCATCCCCATCCCAAAAGGCTCCGCACGCCTTACGAATACAAATTCGTTTCGACCTATTTCGTTCACGAGCTGCATTCGTAAGGTCATGGAGAGAATGGTTAACAGAAGGCTAATTTTTTGTGAGAATCAAAGGGTTTATTAAATGATCAACAGTGTGCTTTCCGTCGTAACAGAGGCACATTGGATCATTTAATACACCTACAACATTCTATCCTAGAGTGAATCAGTAAAGTGCATTTTTTGGTTGCCGTACTTTTAGATTTAGAAAAATCCTTCGACATGACATGGCAAAACGGAATTTTAAGCAGACTTTATGCTTTTGGTTTAAGAGGTTATTTACCCATATTTGTAAGAATTTTTTAAACAATAGAACTTTTGCTGTTAAACTTACAGCACTTGATGTCACTTCGGACACATTTGTCCAAGAGAATTGGGTGCCGCTAGGCAGCGCTCTTAGCCCAACATTATTTAACATTATGATTAATGATATTCTGTCTCCAACTTCCGTCCCGCGAGATCTTAAATACTCACTTTATGCTGATGATTGTGCGCTGTGGCACATCTTCGCCTAGTGCACAATTTTTGGCTGAGCGGGTTCAAGCTGCGCTTAAGTCAGTTCATCGTTGGGCGCTACAGTGGGGATTTAAGTTCTCACCTAACAATGATATCACGGTTGTCTTCACCCGAAAATTTAATATCCCGAATTTGCATTTAACGTTAGACAACAACCCGATCCCGTTTCGAAATACAGTTAAATTCCTCGGCTTAGATTTTGATAAAAGACTTAACTGGAAAAGTCATGTCGACTATCTAGTAACAAACTGTAGTAAAAGATTAAATGTTCTTGAATGCCTTTCGGGTTCCCTCTGGGGAGCCAACAGTAGATCTTTATTAATGATTTATAAGTCCATAATTAGATCTAAATTAGACTATGGCTCTCAGGTGTATGCTTCGGCGAGCGAGTATACCCTGAGGAGGTTGGATGTGATACAGAATAAATGTTTGCGAATGTGTCTTGGAGCCCTAACCTGTACCAGAGTTCCACGATTGGAAGTTGAGGCCCATGTACCTCCTCTCCGACTAAGACGTGAGATCCTGTCGTGGCAAAGCGGTATTGTGATGACCAGAAGGAACAATACAACTGCTTGTCGCCTCATTATGGAATGTTCACAGCTCGTAAACAGAGGCGTCAGGTCCCTGGCCGTCAAAATACACTTCCTCAGTGAGAACCCTGGTGCTAAAGTGAATGAAGTGGACCCGCTCGTTAAGAATTCCTTACCCCCCTGGGAGGGTTCCAAAATTAACATCAAGACGAGCTGGCTTCCAACCAAAAAAGCACATACATCGAAGGGCGAGGTACACCAGCGTTTTCGTCAGGTCATCATTGATCACTTATCGTATGTTCACTTCTACACTGATGGCTCCAAGACGGATGAATGTGTGGGTGCAAGTGTATGGTCGATGGAGTGTGCACTCAGATACCGCTTGCCGAACCATACATCTGTATTTTGCGCTGAATTGTTTGCCACTGATTGAGCCATAGACTATATAATTGATTGAAATCACAGTAAAGCCATAATTTTTTCTGATTCTCTTTCCTCTCTTAAAGCAATAGGCTCTGAATATACAGAGTCCTGTGAATTACAGGGCAATATAATTAATAAACTAAATTCTTGTGGAAAAGATATCATCTTGATCTGGGTGCCTGGCTGGTCATTGATCTGGGTGCCTGGCTGGTGGGTCATTGCAATATATACGGCAACAATGAGGAGGCAGACAGCTTGGCTAAGTCGACCTCAGAACTCGAGGTGGTCGTTACGATCCCTCGGGAGCTGGGGTCCTGCCTTTCCTTGGGGAAGAGATCAATCCATCTTCTGTGGCAGAGTCAGTGGACCAACCTGACCATCAACAAGAAATACCAGCAAGAAGTGGCGGACTGGCCGACCTCGTACCGCAAGAACAGAAGAGAAGAGGTCGTGCTGGCCCGCCTTAGAATGAACTGTACCTACACCACCCACCTGCAGCCATACATAAACAAAACCTTTCCACCCGTATGCCAACAGTGGCAACAGACATCAACAATAGAACATCTACTGCTAAAATGCAGGAGAAATGAACAATATAGAAGAAACATTTTAAATTACCACATCAACCAAAACATTCCTTCAACATCATTAATGTACTCAGGGATAACCCGAGTACTATTGACAAGTTGATGGTCTTCCTCAGAGAAACACAATTAATCAAGATGATGTAAGGTGGTTCGTGGGTTCTCCACTGTGGCGGGGTCGGCTTGGTGTGCGGCTCCTCCTACTTGGGCTGGTCGCATGGTGGTGGGTGGACATGTCTATTCATTAGACGGTCGGCCTCGGAGGGAGGTGGTCATCCTCCGGGTCGGCTGCGTCATGGTGTTGAGTCGGTGGACCTCCGATTAACTATTGTGTGTGTATGTCATGGTGGAAGCCTGTCCCTAACCTGTCCTATCTTCTTGCATTCTTGGGTCAAATACAACCGTGGACACTGTGCCCACTGCGTGGTATCTGCCGACTCGTCGGCCCAATACCCACACATCTTTTATTTCCATTACTTACATTTATTATTATTTATCTTTATTATCATTGCATGAAAATTACATATATACTTTTTTAAATAGGTATTTAGGAATGATGACATCAGTCATTCATCAACTAGGGTTGCAGGCCTAATGACCTTGCTCATAGGTCGATGGCCGTAAAACCCAACAAACAACAACATCCAAACATGTGTTGTGTCTGGTGATGGCGGTTCAAGATTTCCCACATTTATATTGATCTTTACATTATCATCCACTCCCAAAGTCACCTGGCATTCTTGTGTTTCAACAACAGACGTGATATATGCAACACCAGGCAAACATTGTACCATTATCTGATAGGTTAATTGGTGCACAATCAAGAACCAGTGAATTTCATCGCCGCCATAAGTAAGTAAGGAAGGTGACTTTAATGATGATAAATACGACCTGGTATGGCTGTGTCTACACACTACCGCCATCTGGTCAACCTGGTACATATGATCATTTAAACTCTGACATTTAAACACAATTTTTCAAAATTCCTCCCACAAACGCGAACTTAAAATCCATCCATTCAACTCCGTCATTTATTCAGGAATATTTAGTATTCGAGCGTTATCATTTCAGCTGCGTTATTTGATCAGAGACTTTTAAACTACATTATATAAAGACAAACCTTGAAAGTATGTCATTTAAACGAAAATTTGTGCAAAGCGTCATTGAAACTTAAACTTTTGATCCCGTCAATAACTTTAAAATTCTCTCAAACAACTGCGAACTTTTAAACTCCGTCAAATTGCAGCTGTTTTAGGAAATGTCTCATTTAATTGAAAAAAATTATAGTCACTTAATTCAAGGATATCCTTTGAAGTCTGTCTTTATATAATGAACCATCAAACTCCGTCTCTGGAAATAAACATAAGCTTTAGTTCAGTTACTGGAAAGGAAGTTTGTACATTCTATTGAAGTCCATCACTTAACGCGAACTTTTAAATGCTTCCATTTAGCTGGGCCATTCATTCCCTGGCTACCATTCATAATATGGCCTTTTAAACTCTGTGTCTACGATGTTCTGTTCACCGTTGTCCACAGTATCGAGATAGCACCAGGAACATAAGATAATGCTTCATACCCTCACATACATTCCTTACCTCTCATATGTAATGCAACGAAAACACAGCCCACAGTCCACAACCAGGCCCTACAACCCTGTCCGTGGTTTACCCCATTTGATTCATATGTCCTGCTTCAGTTCACTGATAGAAGGTCGTCCCCTGTAAATAACATCGCCCCAGTTCACTTTATCCTATACACGCCTCTCACGTGACCTTGAGCATATTCAGGCCCTGATCACTCAAACTCTTGTTCACTTCCTCCATCCATCTCCAATATGGTCGCCCTATTGTTGTCCCCTACACTTCTGACACATGTATCCTCCTTTAACCTCCCCTCACTCATTCTCTCCAAATGTCTAAAACATTTCAGTACACCTTCTTCAGCTCTGTCAACCATGCTCTATTTATCATCACACATCTCTCTTACCCTATCATTACTTACTGGATCAACCCGAGTCACACCACATGTTGTCCTCAGACATTTCATTTTCAACACATTCACTCTATCATCAAATCTTCCTCATACTGTCTCTACCTTCACCGCCGACTGACATCACTGTTCAAACTCAGGAATGTCTATACCATATTTATTGTACCTGAGCCGCGCCCCAGCCAGGTCCTCCTGACTAACTAGAGCCACACACACACACACACAGGCACCAGCTGGACACAATACAGAACACAACACACACAATCCTCCTGGGTCCATCTCACACCACCTACCAAGATGTGCTCATCTGGCTGACCACGTCCACCCCACCAACACCACCAGCTAACCCCCTGCCCCACCCCCGGCACAATGACCTCTCTCTCTCTCTCTCTCTCTCTCTCTCTCTCTCTCTCTCTCTCTCTCTCTCTCTCTCTCCTCATCTCCACGCACCGCCGTTCGTCAGTACACTCGACTTGTACCAATCACAGCTGGAACACAGAGATATAAGACCAGTCCTATACCTGTTATTGTGAACGTCATCAACAATCCAGGAACAAGTACACAAGCTAAGCAAGTAAACTGCTGCTCAGTTTTCCACTTATCGACTTAGTTAAGACAAACAAAATATCAGCAGGTGTACCACAGTGGTGTGTGCCCGACTGACTCAGTAACATCATTACTGGAACTCCACCAGAGTTTGTGTTGTCGCTTACCCCTCCGGAGCCACAGTCGACCGACCTCACATAAATAGCAATTGATAGTTTGAGGAAAATAATGATTCCTGCCTTAAAGGTCAATAGTGAGGAATGGTCGGTCTTCAAGATTATTGCTCTGATGTTAACAAACATGGCCAAGTGAATCTTGTCATTTGTAGTAGAAACGTTAATTCTATTATGGAAGTGAGCAATGGAAGGAGTGATGCAGATTGATCAGGTGGAGGAAGTAGGTGAGGTAAGGTGTGGTGGTCAGTCACACCATTTACATGTTGGTCACAGGAAGAGTTTAGTAAACACTATCGTCTCTCACAAGAATGAACCAGGTTTGTTCTGGAGAAGATAAGAGGAAGGCAGGGAGGAAGGCTGCCTAGATGGAAGAGGTCAATTATGGTAAGATTACTGGAATGATTGACATTATTATATTTGATGTAGGAATAATGAGAGCCTCATAGTTTGCCTGATCTTCGTAACGTTCATCACGATCACTTTATGTAATAACTCACAATGATATATAATCACATCTCACTCCCTCACTCATACTCTAGTTCTTTAATATAACACCAGTGCAAAACATAATGGCTCAGTAACCAAAGATATTAGCGCCGTGTGCCTTAATTACTAATTCATCCTCATTCTTAATAAAAATAACAAGAACATTCATCTATCGAGGCTTCTAATGAATCTAATAGTCTATCAATAATGACATTTATATTCATCTTCCTTCAACGTTCTGAAATGTTAATCTTCTTTCATGTGTAACCTCAGAAATCAGTTCAGGTTTTGCCACACTAAAACATTAAATTCATCAACTTGTTATTTTCAACTACTTTTCCATTCCAACTGAGTGGAGCAAGACAACCCTTTTATATTGAAGGATAAGTTATGAAGGTTCACTTCTCTACTCTCGTCCCAAGCCTCTCTCTCCTGTCCTGCCTGACTCTCGTCCCAAGCCTCTCTCTCCTGTCCTGCCTGACTCTCGTCCGATGCCTCTCTCTCCTGTCCTGCCTGACTCTAGTCCCAAGCCTCCTCCGCCTGTCCTTCCTTTTTCACATAGTCTCTCTCTTCCAAATCCTCACTTTCCTCACAAACCTATCTCATGTTCAGACTCCCTCATCCCAAGCCTCTCTCTCTGGTACAACCCAACCCTCATCCTAAGCCTCTCTCTACTTCAAAGCCTCACTCTCCTGCCTAACATCTTGTGTTCAGCCTCTCTCATCCCGAGCCTTTCTCTCCTACAAAGCCTCACTCTCATCCCAGGCCTCACTCTCCCTCCCTCTACACCAGCGGTATTTAAACATTTTCAGTGTTGCAGGTCCACATGAATTTGGGGAAGAATTAGAGAAATTATGGAACTCTTTATAATGTGTCCCATTTTCACAATGTTGCTTGAAATCTTACAGTTGCATGTGCCGGGCTACCACAATAACCGCCACCTGATTGCCACTCTCCTGGAGGAGGAGGAAGAAGCCGATGTTGTGATAGTAAACATCACATGATGCATCACTAATGGTCATAACATCAAACATTATGGCTACACATCCCGACAATCACCAGACTGTGTGTGGCACAGCACGAAGGACGGAGTCGCCCGCCAGTCTTGTACGAAGCACAATACAATATCTCACTACTTCCTGCCGCTTTCAATACTTTCTATCAGTCAAGATACTCACACTACGTACGTACGTACACTGTTCTATTATCCTTTGTACATCTTCACTACTGGCATTTTGGACCTTATCTGAATGAGTCAGACCAAATGGTTATCAAAGACACAGAACACATTACACTTGTCCACTATCTTTGTCTTTCATACTTTATTTCTCATTCTAACTTGCCATTATTAAACGAAAGTTCATTTGGGAACTTATCGTGTTTCATTTTCTCCGTGGACTCCTAGGAATATATATATATATATATATATATATATATATATATATCCCTGGGGATAGGGGAGAAAGAATACTTCCCACGTATTCCCTGCGTGTCGTAGAAGGCGACTAAAAGGGGAGGGAGCGGAGGGCTGGAAATCCTCCCCTCTCAATTTTTTTTAATTTTCCAAAAGAAGGAACAGAGAAGGGGGCAAGGTGAGGATATTCCCTCAGTGGCCCAGTTCTCTGTTCTTAACGCTACCTCGCTAACGCGGGAAATGGCGAATAGTTTGAAAAAAATATATATATATATATATATATACGAACTAAGTGCCTATGAACGAGCACTCTCATGAAACATACAAACCTCCAACAGCCAGGATCGAACCCGGGACCCCTGTGCAACGGGTGGGAGAGCTACCGCTAGGCTATGATCGCCCTGATAGGGAAATAACTATTCGAATACTATGTACTCGAATGCCTTTGACCTGAAATGTAAGTTCAAGCCAGTAGGCCGACCCTGCACTTAGCTTGAATCCTTTTGTGTTCACTATAATCTTCTTTACTACATCTCCTCTTCTCAATCCCTTTATCTTCACTATGCAAGGCTTATTATAATCTTCACTACAACCTCATCTTCATATAACCTTATCTTGACTAAGCTGGTTTCAAGGAAGGCTTTAGATTTTTCCCGCTCACACAAACAACGTACTTACACGGGGCCCCACGAGTGTAAAACCCCCTCCTAATACAGTGCAAATAGATGATTACACACACCTACACACCACCACCACCACTAACAATACACAGAGAAATAGCCTTTTTGATTGGTTTTGGATCCGCCCTTGAACGGAGTTTGGAGGATTTGGGTGATCAGGTCAATAAGGTTAAGTTCACTACAACCTCATATTCACTAACGTGAATCTTCACTACTAGCTTATTTTCACTTAATTATATCTTCACTATACTCTCTTCTTCACTACACCGTTATTTCTACCATACCATCATCATTGTACTCCCTGATGTTCACTAGAAATATTTCTTATCTTCACTACATAATCATTCTGAATAAACTTTACTCCTTGATAACCCTTATCTCTACTACATTCGTATCTTCACTACATTCGTATCTTCGCCACAACCTATCTTGACAATATCCTTATCATCACTATACTCTTCCTCACTACACTCTCATCTTAACATCATCCTTCTGTTTACCGAACTTAGTTCAAAGTCTGACTTGAACGTAGCTTTGGAAAGTTTGTGTTCCTCATTGTGTTACCTCCTTATTATCATTGTAAAGGCAATTGTCACTACTCCCTAACTAAACCCTCATCGTCACTACACTCTCATCATTATCATTACTTCTTGATGTTCAATACAAAATTTCAACATATACATTTATCTTCACCACAGAATAATTTTCATTGCATCTTAATCTTCATTACTCCTTGTTTCAGCTACATCCGTATCTTCCATTCATTCTTATATCTTATATTAGTTACATCTTTACAATATCTTTATATCTTCTCTGTTCCGTCTTTTGGAAAATTGAAAGTGAGAGTAAAGGATTTCCGGCCTTCTGCTCCCTCCCCTTTTAGTCGCCTTGTACGACACGCAGGGAATACGTGGCAAGTATACTTTCTTCCCTATCCCCAGGGATAACAGCATCTGGTGTTCCCAGACGGTCACCCATCCAAGTACTAACCAGACCCAACGTTGCTTAACTTCCCTGATCGGACGATATATATATATATATATATATATATATATATATATATATATATATATATATATATATACATATACAAGACTGAAAACAATGAATTTCCCAAATAAAAAATGGAAGCGCCGGGGTTTGAACCCGGGACCTCTCGCATGCCAAGCGAGTGCTCTACCACTGAGCTACGCCCCCAAGAACATATTTTGTGACATAGTATTATATGAAGCACTGAGATTACCACGGCTAAATAGTGTTTGACCGACCGTTGCCGACTAGCCGGCAAAATAACCACAGTGTAAATCTCCATGTTGCTGTCGTGTTTTCCTCTCAATTTTCCACGAAGAAATGAGTTTTAATTTTCTATTGTCGTTGCAATAGACTGGAACTAAGCAATAGACTGGAACTAAGCAATAGACTGGAACTGTGCAATCGACTAGAACTAAGCTGACCTGGTATGAGGTCAGAGCCCTCATTATCATCCCTGCTAACTACCGGAAGCAGATTAAGTCGTTCCACAACCGATGTCCGGCCCATGTTAACTCTGATGTGCCCAGCAGTTGGAGGAGGATCGCCAGAAGCTTCTGGAAGATTTCAAGGACGTCTTGGTGGACCTGACCCTTTCAGATAAGGTCGAAAACCCCAATTTATTGTGAAGATCTTCACTATAACGTTGGACGAACATACTGAATGTTGCACACATGTGATGCGGACAAAATGAAACAAGAAAAAGACCAAAATTATGTCTGGTGTGGGTCTCGAACCCACGACCTTGAGTGTGTGAGACTCACGCTCTACCACTGAGCTAACCAGACAATAGAAAAATACGTCTGTTTCTTCAATTTGAATTAATGAAAATCTTTGCGAGGCAGCGTTTAGAAAAGAGAGATGTCTTTGACGAAATTTACTTGTTTGGCTCCTTCTTCTGTTCCTCATTATCGAAAGTAAACGTACTGAAGGATATGTATATATATATATATATATATATATATATATATATATATATATATATATATATATATATATATATATATATATATATATATATTTTTTTTATACTTTGTCGCTGTCTCCCGCGTGTGCGAGGTATATATATATATATATATATATATATATATATATATATATATATATATATATATATATATATATATATTATCCCTGGGGATAGGGGAGAAAGAATACTTCCCACGTATTCCCTGCGTGTCGTAGAAGGCGAACTAAAAGGGAAGGGAGCGGGGGGCTGGAAATCCTCCCCTCTCGTTTTTTTTTTTTAATATTCCAAAGGAAGAAACAGAGAAGGGGGCCGGGTGAGGATGTTTCCTCAGGGGCCCAGTCCCCTGTTCTTAACGCTACATCGCTGACGCGGGAAATGGCGAATAGTATGAAAGAAAAAGAATATATATATATATATATATATATATATATATATATATATATATATATATATATATATATATATAAATATATATATATATATATATATATATATATATATATATATATAAATATATATATTTTTTTTTTTTTTTTTTTTTTTTTTTTTTATACTTTGTCGCTGTCTCCCGCGTTTGCGAGGTAGCGCAAGGAAACAGACGAAAGAAATGGCCCAACCCCCCCCCCCCCATACACATGTACATACACACGTCCACACACGCAAATATATATACCTACACAGCTTTCCATGGTTTACCCCAGACGCTTCACATGCCTTGCTTCAATCCACTGACAGCACGTCAACCCCTGTATACCACATGACTCCAATTCACTCTATTTCTTGCCCTCCTTTCACCCTCCTGCATGTTCAGGCCCCGATCACACAAAATCTTTTTCACTCCATCTTTCCACCTCCAATTTGGTCTCCCTCTTCTCCTCGTTCCCTCCACCTCCGACACATATATCCTCTTGGTCAATCTCTCCTCACTCATTCTCTCCATGTGCCCAAACCATTTCAAAACACCCTCTTCTGCTCTCTCAACCACGCTCTTTTTATTTCCACACATCTCTCTTACCCTTACGTTACTTACTCGATCAAACCACCTCACACCACACATTGTCCTCAAACATCTCATTTCCAGCACATCCATCCTCCTGCGCACATCTCTATCCATAGCCCACGCCTCGCAACCATACAGCATTGTTGGAACCACTATTCCCTCAAACATACCCATTTTTGCTTTCCGAGATAATGTTCTCGACTTCCACACATTTTTCAAGGCTCCCAAAATTTTCGCCCCCTCCCCCACCCTATGATCCACTTCCGCTTCCATGGTTCCATCCGCTGACAGATCCACTCCCAGATATCTAAAGCACTTCACTTCCTCCAGTTTTTCTCCATTCAAACTCACCTCCCAATTGACTTGACCCTCACCCCTACTGTACCTAATAACCTTGCTCTTATTCACATTTACTCTCAACTTTCTTCTTCCACACACTTTACCAAACTCAGTCACCAGCTTCTGCAGTTTCTCACATGAATCAGCCACCAGCGCTGTATCATCAGCGAACAACAACTGACTCACTTCCCAAGCTCTCTCATCCCCAACAGACTTCATACTTGCCCCTCTTTCCAGGACTCTTGCATTTACCTCCCTTTACAACCCCATCCATAAACAAATTAAACAACCATGGAGACATCACACACCCCTGCCGCAAACCTACATTCACTGAGAACCAATCACTTTCCTCTCTTCCTACACGTACACATGCCTTACATCCTCGATAAAAACTTTTCACTGCTTCTAACAACTTGCCTCCCACACCATATATTCTTAATACCTTCCACAGAGCATCTCTATCAACTCTATCATATGCCTTCTCCAGATCCATAAATGCTACATACAAATCCATTTGCTTTTCTAAGTATTTCTCACATACATTCTTCAAAGCAAACACCTGATCCACACATCCTCTACCACTTCTGAAACCGCACTGCTCTTCCCCAATCTGATGCTCTGTACATGCCTTCACCCTCTCAATCAATACCCTCCCATATAATTTACCAGGAATACTCAACAAACTTATACCTCTGTAATTTGAGCACTCACTCTTATCCCCTTTGCCTTTGTACAATGGCACTATGCACGCATTCCGCCAATCCTCAGGCACCTCACCATGAGTCATACATACATTAAATAACCTTACCAACCAGTCAACAATACAGTCACCCCCTTTCTTAATAAATTCCACTGCAATACCATCCAAACCTGCTGCCTTGCCGGCTTTCATCTTCCGCAAAGCTTTTACTACCTCTTCTCTGTTTACCAAATCATTTTCCCTAACCCTCTCACTTTGCACACCACCTCGACCAAAACACCCTATATCTGCCACTCTGTCATCAGACACATTCAACAAACCTTCAAAATACTCATTCCATCTCCTTCTCACATCACCGCTACTTGTTATCACCTCCCCATTTACGCCCTTCACTGAAGTTCCCATTTGCTCCCTTGTCTTACGCACCCTATTTACCTCCTTCCAGAACATCTTTTTATTCTCCCTAAAATTTACTGATAGTCTCTCACCCCAACTCTCATTTGCCCTTTTTTTCACCTCTTGCACCTTTCTCTTGACCTCCTGTCTCTTTCTTTTATACTTCTCCCACTCAATTGCATTTTTTCCCTGCAAAAATCGTCCAAATGCCTCTCTCTTCTCTTTCACTAATACTCTTACTTCTTCATCCCACCACACACTACCCTTTCTAAACAGCCCACCTCCCACTCTTCTCATGCCACAAGCATCTTTTGCGCAATCCATCACTGATTCCCTAAATACATCCCATTCCTCCCCGACTCCCCTTACTTCCATTATATATATATATATATATATATATATATATATATATATATATATTTTTTTTTTTTTTTTCATACTATTCGCTATTTCCCGCGATAGCGAGGTAGCGTTAAGAACAGAGGACTGGGCCTTTTTTGGAATATCCTCACCTGGCCCCCTCTGTTCCTTCTTTTGGAAAATTAAAAAAGAAAAAAAAAAAAAAAAAAAACAAGAGGGGAGGATTTCCAGCCCCCCGCTCCCTCCCCTTTTAGTCGCCTTCTACGACACGCAGGGAATACGTGGGAAGTATTCTTAATCCCCTATCCCCAGGGATAATATATATATATATATATATATATATATATATATATATATATATATATATATTGGAAAGGATCACGATTTTGCACGTGATCAAGTATACTCTTATGAGTCCACTAGGAAAATAAACACGATAAGTTCCCAAGTGCACTTTCGTGTAATACTCACATCATCAAGGGAGACGCAAGAGAGAAATATAACACTCAATTGATATACAAGGAAGAGACGTAGCTAGGGCGCCATATGGTAAACATGTGATTGTCCAAGACAGACAACAAGCGCATCATAAACTTATTATGTGGACAAGAAGGTGAATTGTTTACACATTTTTTCAACATTAAAGTTATCCAATTTGTATAGACCATCACTAATATTAAGATTATAATTCTTTGTGTATTCAGTAATAGAAGATTCAATGATATTTCTCGTGGTACTTGAGTTAGAGTTAATAACTGAGATGGCATTATTAACTCTAATTCCAGTACCACGAGAAATATCATTGAATCTTCTATTATTAAATACACAAAGAATTATAAACCTTAAGGAAACAACATGGTGGTCAAAAATAAGCTTTAGGAATGAAGTTTATGAATGGAATATCAGTGAGACGATCCAAATGACGAATGAATGAGAGCGTAGTCAACATACAATATAAAAGGACATATTATGAATGGCAGCCAGGCAAGTAACGGCCCAACTGAATGGAAGGATTTAAAAGTTCGCGTTATATGACGAATTTTGATAGATTATCCAAATTTCCATTCCAGTTATGAAACTTAATGGTTGTGTTCAGTTCTAGAGACAAAGTTTAAAGGTTTGTGTTTCAAAGATGAACCACAAAGGATATCGTTAAATTAACTGACATTAAAATTTGTCAATTAAGTGAATCATTTTGTACAATAGCTGTAATTTGACAGAGTTAAAAGTTCGCATTTTCATTACAATTCTAAATCAAAAGTTTGAGTTTCAATGATGGTTTGCACAAACTTAACGTACATTTAAGTTTCGTGTTTATATGACGTATCTTAAAGGACTCTGGTAAAATAACGCAGCTGGAAGGTTTACGTTCAAATGACGGTGTTTAAATGTTTATTGATGAATGGTAGATTTAAATGGATAGATTTTAAGTTCGCGTTTTCATGAGCGACTTTAAACCTTGTGGTTGAATGTCACAGTTTAAATGTTGGTATGTACAATGTTGACCAGATGGCGGTAGTGTGTAGACACAGCCATACCAGGTCGTATTTATCATCATTAAAGTCACCTTCCTTACTTACTTATGGCGGCGATGAAATTCACTGGTTCTTGATTGTGCACCAATTAACCTATCAGATAATGGTACAATGTTTGCCTGGTGTTGCATATATCACGTCTGTTGTTGAAACACAAGAATGCCAGGTGACTTTGGGAGTGGATGATAATGTAAAGATCAATATAAATGTGGGAAATCTTGAACCGCCATCACCAGACACAACACATGTTTGGATCTGGCGGGGGGAGGGACTTGCCTGTGACGTCACGATGCCCCGCCTCCAGCCTGGCGCCGCTCTGTGTGTGTGTGTGTGTGTGTGTGTGTGTGTGTGAGCTCATCTTTTGTGACTGTTATGTGTTTTGCCCGTTTTCTTAACCTTATGTGTATGTATCGTGTCTTTATGTTACTTGTACACACACACACACACACACACACACACACACACACACACACACACAGAGGCGAGCCAGGAAACTTAAAAGACCAGATGGAACTCAGTGGGATATTCATCCACTGTGATAAATCCAGGTAAGAGAAGGAGAGAAGTTGTGTATACAACCACCACAATGTAAGTAAGATGTAGCATCATCATCAGTAAACATACCTGGTGTTGTAAACCTCTATCATATCGCTCATTACAAGTCTTGTTATCTTCATCATAAGGCAGGATTCTGAGGCTTGCTATCAATGTTGTCATCTTCGCTCAATAATCGTGGAGAAATGTTTGTACACTCTAATACAGTGATCAATATTGTAGGTCATAATGTAAGTGGTGTGTGACTAACTATAGCTGTAATATTACCTGTTCATTCTTGCTACTAACACATGACACCAAGTTGTCTGTTAGTCTTATTACGTACATTAATACACTGTTGTCTTGGCTTTACATCTCTACTAATGATGACACCTAAATCCTTCTCCTGCCTTGATAGTTTTATTTCCACATCTTAAGATGATACTGTAGTTTGCCTGCTATGTGTACACAGTGTAAACATATGTCTACGGTGAATATCACTGGCCATTGTACACTGTACAACGATAGCCCTGTTAAGATCTTCCTGCAATGTCATAAGATTCTGTTTAACTCGCAAACACGATTTCATTACATGTAGGAAAAATTTGATATAAATCTAAAGTTAACATTTTGAAAGATAAGTATAGAACAAGACAGATCACATTTATCATATCACATATCAGTTCACCAGCTAGATATACCATTATAATATATTATGAAACTAATATTTGTCCTGATTCATGTACAAGGACCATCTTCTACACATGACCAATATTTCACAACCATCACAAAATGATTCACTGATAAAGCCAGTGTATGTAATGTCCTTCCTTTTCCTCAGCTCATTAGGCATTTTCCGTGACCCAACCTATATGTTATTTGTCCCCTCATTTGTGACCTTGTAGTTGTTGTACGGTGGAGTAATGCTTGACTTGCTATACTGAGGGACAGACACACTGACACAAGCCATGTTGTAGTTGTTGTACGGTGGAGTAATGCTTGACTTGCTATACTGAGGGACAGACACACTGACACAAGCCATGTTGTAGTTGTTGTACGGTGGAGTAATGCTTGACTTGCTGTACTGAGGGACAGACACACTGACACAAGCCATGTTGTAGTTGTTGTACGGTGGAGTAGTACTTGACTTGCTGTACTGAGGGACAGACACACTGACACAAGCCATGTTGTAGTTGTTGTACGGTGGAGTAATGCTTGACTTGCTATACTGAGTGACAGACACACTGACATGAGCCATAATTCGTTGAATTGACAAAAATGAAGAGATAAATTTCTTGAAAGATATGCCAAGTGTAATGATACATCGACTTGTGTACATTTTAGGAATCATTTACAAATTCCAGACATAGAATTCATATGATGGCATAGTGTGTTTAGATAGATTTCTAACTCTTAATGTTCTTATCAGTTCAGTCCAAGGGGAAAAAAACATGACAAATAAAGCCAGATAACAGTGTGTCATAAGACCAGAGCCCCTGCCAAGCTGGGACTTGGCCAAACATAAACAACCACTTTCTTATAGACGATTAGTCAAGGTTCTGGGTCGAGCACCAGGATCTATTGACTTCCGTCCGACATAATATATTTTCTCTGATCCTTCATCATCATCACCACACTCCCGGCACCCATCAATAAACCCTTCCCAAATTCCTCACTTCCTTATAAACTCGTCCCTGTAGTCAACAATTAAGAAACCTAAACCGACCAAAAAGCATTACGTTGTTCAACAATGTAAACCCCAGCTAGGGTGAGCCTTAGACACTCTTACGGTATATTGTGGTGGACGAAGGATTTACTACCCTAGTAATGTATTACACATTTACTTATTCTAACAACCTATCACTGATTATCGTTAAATACATATGGCAAAAATATATTTTACTTGTGGACTTCTAGTGAAAATACATGGGATATCGCATGCAAGCTAAACATTTGACACGATAATAAATAAGATTTCATAACTTTTCTGGAGCACAAGGTACAGAAATATATGTAACGTGATATCGTTAAGATTAGCACATCTAACATAAAAATTTTTATTTTGCAGATTAATATTTTACATGTAGAAATCAATAATGTTTTCAATAACATAAAGATAATTGCGTCAGTATCTATGTTGCAGCCTTTTTATCCGGGTTTTACACACTGTAGAAAAGTATTGTTTAGAGAAAAGTAATGTAATTATTATTAACAAGGTTCAAGGAATCTAAGTTATGAGTTTCTACTCTTCAAAATGTTAGCATCATCCGCTGAGAAAACTTTGAAAAACAGACTTTTATTTTGTGTGATGAGAACTAATGACAAATTATTTGCGTTTTTCTTAAGATATTCTTTATGAGTCAAATGAAAGTATTTTGTTAGATAAAAAAACTTACATCATTAACAACGAAAGATAAACAATCATTATTCATAAACTTTATCTTTGATGAATTAAATTTCATCAAATGACAGATAAAGATTATTATATACAATTTCCAACAATCTTATTGACATCATAAAACCAAATATGATTCATAAATTTTTCAAATCATCAAAAGTAAAAAGAAGAAGTCGTCCGGAGTGGACTTGTTACCCCCGGTGTAAACACTTAGGCGGAATCCGGTAACACCTCTTGAATAGCATGTGGAAGACAGAGTGGCTAGGCTCAGAAGCATGTTCTCCACTTCAAGTGACTAATGGTATGTTAAGACAACACAAACCACATACATCCATTGTGAGGATGGAATCAGGGATGAAACATCTATAACTAGAAAGGTTAAAGATACAAAGATGGTGAAATACCTTTACCCGGGATCAGTAGCACCTGTGGTAATGGACACACCTTTGTAATGCTTGATCACTTACAACTGATCAACTTTAATACGAAAGTCTTAAGTACCGTCCAGCAGGGGAATATTATACAAATATTAACAGATGATATATCTATGTTAGACAGACGCCATATCTAGGAATTATCTCTACTTGGGACGTGTAACACATGTGAGGATGGACACAACTTTGTAATGTTTGATCCATTACACGAAATAATGTCAACAACAGAGTTATACAACACGTTGTTGAAGATCATTCAGGAAACATCTATACTGAATGATCATATTAGGTAGTACATGGCAGTTCTTCGAAGTAAACCAGAAAAATGATGCTGAGAGAAAAGGGACGTAATAGGAAATAATTTGTTAAATGTCTAGAAACTTTGATCTTAAAGTAGTCGTCTTGTGTTGGGTCATCTTTTACACACCAAGAGGAGAACATAGTCTGTGTTTTGTAACCATTAATAAATATATATTCTCAACGCCTTTCATCACTTCTTCCAGACCTTAACGGATTTTGGCTGAACGATCTTGGCCCTGTGACGGCCACAAAATGCAGCACAATACACATTTATTACAAAAAAAAAAAAGAAATTTATCACAACAGTCGTTATGTTTTATACCGGAATCTTTAAGCTTTCAGTAGCATTTTAAAGTACATAACACATTCATCTGCCTCATTTACATGCATATAGATATATCTACAAGTGTATATGTACATGTTTTATATTATCTATCTGAATTTAAAGTTTATCATGATATCCGTGTAGACAAAATACTAATGGATACCACAAGATATGTACAGTTACTAAAAGATTATTCTGAACCTCTACCATGTTATGACACACTCGACCCTGGCCTCCTGACCTGCCAGGGCAATAATCTGTTATTGATAAAGAATTGATCATATTCTTAGTTGATAACCTAAACCTGCACCAGTGCGGTGGGAATGTCTAATACAGAGAGAGAGAGAGAGAGAGAGAGAGAGAGAGAGAGAGAGAGAGAGAGAGAGAGAGAGAGAGAGAGAGAGAGAGAGAGAGAGAGAGTATATGTTAACCGCCACACTCCAGTATTTCTGGAAGCGCCAGTCAGAAGTAAACGTGTTTTCGTCACACAAGACAACGTGATCCCAGAAGCCAGTATCTTTATCACAATGTTCAGGTTCATATTGCCTTCTCTTCTCCATGTTTAAATTACTCAGAAGCTGGTGTGTGTGTGTGTGTGTGTGTGTGTGTGTGTGTGTGTGTGTGTGTGTGTGTGTGTGTGGCTGTGTCAGTCCTTGGAGTGAAGTGTGTTTTCGGACAGTGTGAGTGAGGGACGCATCATCATCATCAGAGATGAATCATTATGCCAATAATTAGGGCGAGGCTAACCTGACCTCAGGTCTCATCACAACACGGTATGGCGTAGTGGTGGTCTGTTTAACATTAGTATACAGAACTGATGGTACTGGTGAGTAATGGGTAAATGGGAGAAATTTCTCTTAACTTTGTGTGAAAATAAGGAATAAACAAAACTAAATACCAGACGAGGATAACAATATATACACACAACAAAATTCCCGTAACACAAAGATGAAACCAACCAAAGATGTTGCCCATGTAATATGTGATATAAAAATATCACACAAAAACAATAAAATACAATGAAGAAAATGCAAGGCTCAGATAATATAAGTAAAGAAAAGAGAAAGAGAACTAGAAAATATTGAAGTTCTCATACATGAAAATGGCATATAGACTTGGCTGTACATCCAACAACAGATTAACGTATAATAGGAGATTAAAATCATAGATTTTACATCTTACATTATTAGATAAAAGGCAAAGAAAATAATATATGCAAATTATGAATAAAGTGTATGCTTATATAAGATTATGTAGTTTATGACACCAATAGAACAAGCACTAACATTCAAAAATATAATAATCTATGGAAATACAAAGTAAGACATCAAATTATGTTGCAGCAAAACAAGGATGGGATAAATCCAAGGCAAATAGATAACAAACAACCACATTTTTCTACAAACTCAACAAAGATAAAGGCGAAGGTTTTAGATATCAGGAAGTACATACCATATTTCTCCAATACCTACAGTTTTGTAATTAAAGTAAAAAATATTCTTGAGCTTACTTATTGACGAGTCACTTATGCTAATTAACTTTGTTTTCAAGCTCATTATTGTTAGAGTATTTCCCATCATCTCTTATCTGCATAATTACTTCATCAGGATCATTAGGCTTACGTGGACCAATTACAGGATATGTATGTAAATATGTTGCTTTAATGTTAAAGAATGAAATATGTCCTGGTTGATATGGCATGATTGTTGATGAAACCGTCCAGTTGATTTGGTCCCTAACATTGTGTTTAATGTTACCTATATATGTTATTGCTCATAGTTGTCTGAAGTCGTGCGTACAATACTTTATCCTTGGGAAAAACATGAAAAACAAGTTTTGGATTATTTTCTTTTCTCTTTTTTCAAACTGAAAACTCACTGTAAAGTTTTCGTCAACAGACAGCCAGACAGCGCAAAGGTAATTAGTACCACCAGCTGTTGACAACGCGCACAATTAAAGCAGTCATTGCTCACGCGAGATTACTCCTGCTTTCCTGTCTTTCTTATATAGTCTGTGTATCGCTACACACAAACACATACACACACACACACACACACACACACACACACACACACACACACACACACACACACACACACCATCATTGATGTCATTATGTTTCCACTACAAGCTACATTACACTCTCCACAAGAGGTAATTCTGCCCAGTGTACACCCTCTATCGTATCCTGCCATCTTCACTATATTGATGTTTCATCTTCACTACACTAGTGCTTCAACTTCACTCTGTTAATCTATCATCTAGGATATTAAATCAATGAGGAAACGCTAGTCTACTATATTTTTGTGTGGCTTCACTATATTTTTGCAAGTGCTGGTCTATGAAAGTTTACTTCGTCAAGTAAATCACTCATCTCACCAGATCGCAGAAATGACTCACGTCCGCGCTGCCCATCGGTACCCTGGCAAGGAATCCTTCCTTGAATTTTTCGAGGCTCACATCCAGCAAACCGGGGCTGTTAAAGATTGTATAAGCCGAACTGAGCTATATTTGCGATACTGTGAATTCTGCGAAGGGTTCGGGTACGAGAAAGCTGCCGTCCTGAACGTCGGCAGAACACTGGGACGGTGGGGCATCAAGGCAGATCGCAGACTTGGAGGACGCAACGGCCGCCACCAGGAGTACGCCTACACCAGAATTGCCTGGTTGTCCGGCAGTGAGGGCCTGGCCCAGGGAGGAAAGCGGTGCCTTCCAGAATGCCAAAGGCCCTTCCAGGAAGAGATCACGTCTGGATATCGAACCCGTGCACGAGAGAGTAGTGGTGAAGATCCAGACTCGGCATCAAGATGATGATGACCTGTGCAAAGGCGGACCCAGCGAGGAAACTGGTGTAGTTGACACAGGAGCAGCCGCCATCCCCATCAATGTTTCTTTGGCTCCCACCAAACAACGGGGCAAAGTGATGCCTACCACTGAATTGGTGACCTTGATCCCCTACTTCTATGGGGATGAATCAGGCTTGGTGGATCCCGACGTACTCGTACTGGTCGTCGATGAAGACCCTGATGTGTCCGTCACTGCGACTGGAGGATCAGCAGCACCTACAGCAGCAGCCGACCCTAAAGCTGAAGCTGCCGTGTTGAAGATTAAAGTCCACACCACCAACATTCATCCCTGAAATTCCTTGAACCTTAAGTTCCCGTCCCTGAGATTGGAGAAGCTGCTCCTCCTCCAGCAGTCGACCCTGTTATACCCGGTCCTCAGAAGACACTTCCTATGGCAAAAGTTCTCATTCAGTTGCAAATCATTGTCAAACTATTGTACGGATGAAGCGGTTATCATAAAGGATTAAATCCTTAGGAAACGTTCCTACCATTTATCAGTCCCATCTACTGGGAAGAAAAAAAAATAAGAAAAATACATCCATTCTGTTGGGTGCCATAAACATGGCACAAATGGACCCTAAGTCGAACTGCTGACCTCCTAGTGGTAGGGTCCGGGCAACTTTGAGGGAACATTAACCTTCAAAGGCTAACAGCAGTCGCACAAAAACAATAAAGATTAATCATTATTAGTCATTTACAATAATCATAGACGATGGTTATAGCCTCGCCTATCTATCATCTCATTCGCTGTGTACGAAATCATAGGCGACTCTGATTGCACCTACATCTATCAGTTTACCTATTTATTCAACCATCTATCTATCTGTCTATCGTCCTTGTTTGAAGATTTTCTGTATCATGTAAATCTCAGCCACTGAAATGTCCTGAGATCAATGTCGAAGAAGTGAACAAAAGAATTCTAGTTTGGACTGAAATACTTAGCCCTGTTTCTGCACATTTTCTCACCATTTATCCACCATTCATTCCTCTTAAGGATCTACAAACTATCTTCAGAGTTGTATTACAAATATATGAAACATGTCACCAACTCACTGTTTTGTGAATATTTCTTGCTATATTACATCTGTCAGTTTCTAAATGCAATCATCGGATGATTATGGCTGTGTCTACACACTCCCACCATCTGGCCAACCTTGTGCATATGATCATTTAAACTCTGACATTCTAACAAATTGTTTCAAAACGACTCCATGAAACGCGAACTTAAAATTCATCCATTTAACTCCCTCATTCATTAACGAACATTTAAACATGATCATTTGAACGTAAATCTTCCAGCTGCATTATGTCAACAAAGTCCTTTTACATACGTCATTAGGTTAGGTTGGGTTAGGTTAGGTTAGGTTAGGTTAATCAACCTCGTCAATTAAACACTTTAATACTACCATGCAACAGTGAACTTTTACACACCGTCATATTGCAGCTGTTGTATGAAATGCTTCACATAACTAAAGAATTTAAAGTGAATTATTTTAACGATATTCTTGGAATTCTGCACTTTAATATGAACCTTTAAATTCTGACTGTAGAGGTACACATGACCTTTAAATTCCACCAGAGCAAGGTAAGTCTGTACAATTAATTTAACTCTGCCACTGAACGCGAACTTTTAAATTTAGCTGGGCGGCCTCTTATTCCCTGGCTGCCATTCATACTTTGTCCTTTTAAACTGTGTGTTTATATCGCTCTCATTCACTCTTAATTTCGATCGTCTCTGATATTTCAGTCGTAAAATTTGTTCATGTTGCCATATTGCTTTAGTTAAGGTTTATGGTTAAACCTAAAGAATCTACAGTGTTTACAGTGACGGAGCCACCTGTATGTTGTACCAGACAACCAGTAATGTATGATGACTGACGTCTACAGTGACGGAGCCACCTGTGTGTTGTACCAGACAACAAGTAATGTATGGTGACTGACGTCTACAGTGACGAGGCCACCTGTATGTTGTCCCAGACAACCAGTAATGTATGGTGACTGACGTCTACAGTGACGGAGCCACCTGTATGTTGTACCAGACAACCAGTAATGTATGGTATGGTATCGGAACCGTTATGAATCATGATGGTATGGGAACCGTTATGAATCATGATGGTATGGGAACCGTTATGAATCATGATGGTATGGGAACCGTTATGAATCATGATGGTATGGGAACCGTTATGAATCATGATGGTATGGGAACCGTTATGAATGATGATGGTATGAGAACCGTTATGAATCATGATGGTATGGGAACCGTTATGAATCATGATGGTATGGGAACCGTTATGAATCATGATGGTATGAGAACCGTTATGAATCATGATGGTATGGGAACCGTTATGAATCATGATGGTATGAGAACCGTTATGAATCATGATGGTATGGGAACCGTTATGAATCATGATGGTATGGAACCGTTATGAATCATGATGGTATGGGAACCGTTATGAATCATGATGGTATGGGAACCGTTGTGAATCATGATGGTATGGGAACCGTTATGAATCATGATGGTATGGGAACCGTTATGAATCATGATGGTATGGGAACCGTTATGAATCATGATGGTATGAGAACCGTTATGAATCATGATGGTATGGGAACCGTTATGAATCATGATGGTATGAGAACCGTTATGAATCATGATGGTATGGGAACCGTTATGAATCATGATGGTATGAGAACCGTTATGAATCATGATGGTATGGGAACCGTTATGAATCATGATGGTATGGGAACCGTTGTGAATCATGATGGTATGGGAACCGTTATGAATCATGATGGTATGGGAACCGTTATGAATCATGATGGTATGGGAACCGTTATGAATCATGATGGTATGGGAACCGTTATGAATCATGATGGTATGGGAACCGTTATGAATCATGATGGTATGAGAACCGTTATGAATCATGATGGTATGGGAACCGTTATGAATCATGATGGTATGGAACCGTTATGAATCATGATGGTATGGGAACCGTTATGAATCATGATGGTATGGGAACCGTTGTGAATCATGATGGTATGGGAACCGTTATGAATCATGATGGTATGGGAACCGTTATGAATCATGATGGTATGGGAACCGTTATGAATCATGATGGTATGAGAACCGTTATGAATCATGATGGTATGGGAACCGTTATGAATCATGATGGTATGGAACCGTTATGAATCATGATGGTATGGGAACCGTTATGAATCATGATGGTATGGGAACCGTTGTGAATCATGATGGTATGGGAACCGTTATGAATCATGATGGTATGGGAACCGTTATGAATCATGATGGTATGGAACCGTTATGAATCATGATGGTATGGGAACCGTTATGAATCATGATGGTATGGGAACCGTTATGAATCATGATGGTATGGGAACCGTTATGAATCATGATGGTATGGGAACCGTTATGAATCATGATGGTATGGAACCGTTATGAATCATGATGGTATGGGAACCGTTATGAATCATGATGGTATGGGAACCGTTATGAATCATGATGGTATGGGAACCGTTATGAATCATGATGGTATGGGAACCGTTATGAATCATGATGGTATGGGAACCGTTATGAATCATGATGGTATGGGAACCGTTATGAATCATGATGGTATGGGAACCGTTATGAATCATGATGGTATGGGAACCGTTATGAATCATGATGGTATGGGAACCGTTATGAATCATGATGGTATGGGAACCGTTATGAATCATGATGGTATGGGAACCGTTATGAATCATGATGGTATGGGAACCGTTGTGAATCATGATGGTATGGGAACCGTTATGAATCATGATGGTATGGGAACCGTTATGAATCATGATGGTATGGGAACCGTTATGAATCATGATGGTATGGGAACCGTTATGAATCATGATGGTATGGGAACCGTTATGAATCAAGATGGTATGGGAACCGTTATGAATCATGATGGTATGGGAACCGTTGTGAATCATGATGGTATGGGAACCGTTGTGAATCATGATGGTATGGGAACCGTTATGAATCAAGATGGTATGGGAACCGTTATGAATCATGATGGTATGGGAACCGTTATGAATCATGATGGTATGGGAACCGTTATGAATCATGATGGTATGGGAACCGTTATGAATCATGATGGTATGGGAACCGTTATGAATCATGATGGTATGGGGACCGTTGTGAATCATGATGGTATGGGAACCGTTATGAATCATGATGGTATGGGAACCGTTATGAATCATGATGGTATGGGAACCGTTATGAATCATGATGGTATGGGAACCGTTATGAATCATGATGGTATGGGAACCGTTATGAATCATGATGGTATCGGAACCGTTATGAATCATGATGGTATAGAAACCGTTATGAATCATGATGGTATGGGAACTGTTATGAATCATGATGGTATGGGAACCGTTATGAATGATGATGGTATGGGAACCGTTATGAATCATGATGGTATGGGAACCGTTATGAATCATGATGGTATGGGAACCGTTATGAATCATGATGGTATGGGAACCGTTGTGAATCTCGTACCTATGATTCATAGTGAGTGAACCCAGGTGCCTTGGTGTGGTAACATAGCTGTTCTGGTGAGGGTGGAGGTGACGGCTACGGACTTACCAGTGAATTATCATCCATGGCATTATTTTGGACGGGTTTAATGACGTTCAGTCACAATTGCCACACTTCCTTGGTGGTTAACACTCATTTATTTCACGATTTTGGGTTGTTTCCAGCCTATCTATTTTCCAGATTATATTGTTATAATGGCCACTACCTGGACACAGAGTGTCACAAAATGAAATAATTGCTTAGGGTTAAATTAAGAACAGAGAAACTTGGCAACTTGAGCTTGAACAGTTATGTGCTACCCTGCCGCCCGCAGTCATGTTGGCAACGCTGGTCAGTCGTGATGGCTTAGTCCCGGCGACTCCACTTCCCCCCTGGCCGTCTGGGGGCGCTCCAATCTGGACTTTTTTTCGCTCTGGATATTTCTTTTTGTCTCCTACTTGTTATCTTAAATAATCAACATAATGTAGATGTTCACCGCAATATAATGATACTGTGTACGCAGAGATATAAAACTGATACAGTATCGATTTAAATTTTAACGATAAAATTGGCGGTCAAAATAGCAACAACCAATGAGGTGTGCGTGTCAGGTAGGAGGGAAGTGGAGTGGGCCGGTTATGGTAGTAGTGTTGCCAAGATGACTGCGGTATAGCTATAGGTAATGATAGACTTTACGTTTGTCTTACACAACAACACAGAGCCGGGCCCCCGGGGAACTGAGTGAGTCTTTACCTTTCCAAGGTTTCTGGGAATCGAGACTAAACACTGGAGACTGAGTTTATATCCCTCATACATCAGTATTATAAGGATCCGTTATACTGCTTCCAGCAATTAGAGAGAGAGAGAGAGAGAGAGAGAGAGAGAGAGAGAGAGAGAGAGAGAGAGAGAGAGAGAGAGAGAGAGACTGATGGGGTTGTGTGATTAGAATAACCATACAGGACGAACAGGAACATTAGTTTATTGCAGTAACATGACAAATTAACCTTAATTACATTTAATGTGACCTTCATCCCCCAGCCACGGCCATCAACAACTTGGTGAATCCTTGTGGCAACACAATGGACGAAGTTTGTGCATAAAGAGAAGAATGACACAACAATACCAGGCATTAGAAGCCTGCCATATGTAGGATAACCAGACTTACATTCCCTCGAAGGCCACACAATGAGGGCTCATGTGATACAGGTTTAGAAAAGCAGGTTTGTTGATTGATACAGACCAGACCTTAGATTTTAGCCTGACAACAATGAACCTTTATTACCATGAATTTCCATATGACAACAAACAAACAGAGAAAAAAAGATCAATATCTGGCCATAGATATGTCTCAAGATATCTTGCTATATATAAAGACTGTAAAGATCAATACCTGGCCATAGATATGTCTCAAGATATCTTGCTATATATAAAGACTGTAAAGATCAATATATGACCATAGATATGTCTCAAGATATCTTGCTATATATAAAGACTGTAAAGATCAATATATGACCATAGATATGTCTCAAGATATCTTGCTATATATAAAGACTGTAAAGATCAATATATGACCATAGATATGTCTCAAGATATCTTGCTATATATAAAGACTGTAAAGATCAATATCTGACCATAGATATGTCTCAAGATATCTTGCTATATATAAAGACTGTAAAGATCAATATATGACCATAGATATGTCTCAAGATATCTTGCTATATATAAAGACTGTAAAGATCAATATCTGACCATAGATATGTCTCAAGATATCTTGCTATATATAAAGACTGTAAAGATCAATATCTGACCATAGGTATGTCTCAAGATATCTTGCTATATATAAAGACTGTAAAGATCAATATATGACCATACATATGTCTCAATATATCTTGCTATATATAAAGACTGTAAAGATCAATTTATGACCATAGATATGTCTCAAGATATCTTGCTATATATAAAGACTGTAAAGATCAATATATGACCATAGATATGTCTCAAGATATCTTGCTATATATATAAAGACTGTAAAGATCAATATATGACCATAGATATGTCTCAAGATATCTTGCTATATATAAAGACTGTAAAGAGAATCAGAGATAAAACAGAAGTAATGAAAAGTAGATTACTTGTGTTGATGGTAAGGACAAGTAGGGACTTCATGACAACATGATGAAGGTACTGTAACAACCAATGATTTCAAATATTTTTATGATTAAATAAAACTAATATGTATTTGTCTTAGTTAACTGGGTTGACTATTGGGGTTGATTTATAAATTTTGCACAATTATATCAGTCAGAGTTAACCAAACCTCTGGTGGACCATTGCGGTGTGTAGGAAGCAATTTCTTCGCCATCCAAAACATTAATGATGAAGAGGTAGTTCTTGGCTATTATAGTGAACAACCGAAAATAATGGCAAGTCACTTGTTCAAGCAGGAGTCTGGCATCTAAGTCAGGTACTTAGTATAAATCATCATCGATTTTAATCTTTGCACACATATTTACAATCAATTCTGGTTATTTCATTTTGCGTAGGTCATGAAAAATCCATGTTCCCACAACATTGTTCAGATGTGACTGTTGCTATGCTGTTATAAGAACTGCCTCACATATGCACAAGTGGAGTGAGTGGATGATATCTGGATGTCACAGAGAATTTAAGGATAATACACAAAACTATTCTTCCAGCATCTTCATCTGAAATCTAACACTGAAGCCAAGTACTTTGTGGGAAACACATTATGACGGATCTTCTGTTATTTGTTTAGCTTCTTTCCTTCTCTTTCCCTTTCCATCTTCCTTTGTGTCTTTTCTGACCCCTGATACATCTTCATTAATCACAGTGTCTCTCTCTCTCTCTCTCTCTCTCTCTCTCTCTCTCTCTCTCTCTCTCTCTCTCTCTCTCTCTCCACTTCTCACATAACATGACAAGACGTAACTCACGCATTAGTTCTTCATAACTCTGGATTTTCCAGCAGTGATCGCTAGCTACGCGTTATCTCTGCTGAATTCTGGTCAAATCTTGCCAACACTCGTCAGCCTCAAGACAAAACACAATTAAACCTTTATTAATCATCGTTAAAGGAAGTGAAAACTCGACCTACACCTAGGAAAATCACTGACTAATATTCATTTTATCAAGCCTCAGTTGCCATACTCAGGTGTCTCCAGCTCCTGCCTCAGTTGCCATATCCAGATGTGTCGGCTGCTGCATCAGTTGCCATATCCAGGTGTGTCAGCTGCTGCCTCAGTTGGCAGGTGTTCTCAGCGGATGAGGTCACGCCGGAGAGAGACTGAGCCAAGACAATTTAGGAATGTTGTGTTTACTACAAAGCAACATGAAGCACTTCTGTAGAACTCAAGCTACCAAGGTTATTCATCATTCATATTTTCCTTATTGCATCAACATAATTATACATTTTTGCTAAAACCTTTTATGGATATTTTATTATATTTTCACACCACATGTCTAAGTGCTACGTAATAGGTGACTGTTATTATTTATACAATCAAATAATAACTGTTTATGACATAATATCAATATAAGGTACTTACTTAACATACAGAACTAACATACACTTTATATTTTTGGATAAGTGTGTTATTGTCATTTCCAATTTGATGTGCAATCATTTCGTGCAGTATATACAACCTGGGGTTATGTTCTCCAGCAGTCATACACGGACGGTGGTGTGATGTGTGGCTTCACGTGTCTGGCTGCTGCACACACAACATGACCACTCCTTCTGCATGTCTTCTGCTGGTATTTGTATATCTAGTAAGACAGTCTTAATGGTGCTGGCCTTAGGCGTAATAATCATAGCTAGGCTCCCGTTACTATATGTATTCCTTTTATAATAAACAAAATAAGAAATATAGAAGAATGTTCGTGACCGGTGTTGGGAGGAGACCATATACTGTTCACCAGCCTTACGTATACAAGAGGTGTGGGAGTGGGTCGTCAACACAGCTCAGTAAGACACCAACAGTGGCAGTTATTTGTCAGAAGCGTTTCAAGTGAGCAGTTGCAAGGTGTGGTAATGGTGGTCAGGAAGGCTGTTCCTTGTAGCTCGCTAGTTAGCCCAGAGTTGAACGAGGCGGAGCTCAGTAGTGTACCTTTGTCGTGTGTAATGACTGGATCATCTCTGCCACGTGAAGCAATCTACTAATCAACAGTTATGGAGTCAGGATTCATATATGACAACAAATAGTTAGATAGATTGTTGTTGTTAGATTGGGTAGGTGTCCGCCTGACATGGGCCCTTGTCTTACGACAGCCCGTTCTTAGAAGTCTGTTTACTGTACAGTTATGTTATTGTTAGAGTCACCAGCAGGTCTCCTCGTAGCAGTTATCTACTGTCGTTGTCACACTAGTGAGGTCTTCACCGACCTGTTGTTTGTTGTCGTTGTTAGATTTTCTAGGTTTACGTCCTACATCTAGAGTGTGGACGGCCCCTTCTCTGATCTAGTTTAACAGGTCATTTCTTGTTTACAGATTCTTCAGGTCCTTGCCTGGCTCGGGCCCTTATCATACGGGCTCTGTAACACGTATGTTTTGTTATCTCTGAATTTACAGCTATCATTAAGTAAAGTTCGTTAACCAGAATGTGTACCGTACGGAAAAGCAAACAAATAACAAAATTTGCAACATGATAACAGTCGATATTAGCCATCAGCAGGTAAGGTCATCAAGCCGCACCATACATACGTCAGACAGTAACATCAGTTGTATAACAGGATGTATATATGTTGTTGGATTTAAGGGCTATCACCTAAAGGTCATGAAGCCAGAATGTGAACCATAAGTTCAACATAAAATGATCGTCCAGGTCCAGCAGGTAGCTGCATATGAAGCTATGAATGTCTGTCTTGATTACTGACTACGTAGAGGGAAGGGTTTGGGTAGGAAAGGAATTCGAGAGGAGTATTTTGAGGGGTTCTCGGGAGTGTGATGAGTAGGGACACAAAAATAGTCCTTCTCAGGAGGAGGGTAACAGGTCCTGAGGCTCAGCCCAGGTGATGGTGTGAGCAGTACACACATCACCAGCACACCTTTGATGGCGCTCCTACACCTTCGTGGCTGCTGCACTCTACACAGGAGCAGGGGATGATGGCACATATCTATGAAGCGAAAAGGTTTTCGATGAGACTGTGTTATTTCTTCCCTTCCCTGGTCGATGATAGAGCCTTTCCCCAAGGTTACTTGTCATTCCTGGTGTAACGACTTATGGGTTGAGTCCGGTAACACCTTTTGAATAATAGTATGGAACAGAGTGGAGTGACCAAGATGAACAGCGTGTTCTGCACCTCAACTGACTGATTATATGATAAGAATTAAGAGAATTACACACCATAAATGTCACTTGCAAGGATCAAGCCAGAGATGAAGCATAGATAACTAGAAGGGTTAAGGAAACAAAAATTGTAAAATACCTTTACCCGGGATCAGTAGCACCTGTGGCAATGGACACACCTTCGTAATGCTTGATCACTTACAAGCGACAAACTATGATACGTAAACCTTAGGTACTGGTCGTCAGGAGAACAATTTACAAATATTCATAAAAGACATATATATGTTAGATATATCTTTATCCGAGACGTGTAACACTTGTGTGGATAGACACAGCTTTGTAATGCATGATCTATTACACGAAATGAACTTCACTAACGAAGAGTTATACAACGCGTCGTTGAAGAACATTAATCAAATACCTATACAGAATTTTTATGTTACGTAAAAGATATTTCTTGATAGTAGTAAACACAAGAAATGGTGACGAAAGAAAAGGGATGTAGAGGTAAATATTTTGTTAAGAAATGAATTGCTCCTGCCTTAAACTAGCTCCTTGCAATGGATTTTGTTTTAGATACCCACAGTAAGATATATTGTGTGATTAATCACTATAAATGTTTATGTTTAACAGATCTTTTATTTCTTATAGTATTTCACTGATTCAGGTTTAAGAACCTTGGTTCTGAACAACCATTATAATGCAACACCATACATATTTACCATAAATAAATCATTTATCACAATAACCATTATGTTTGTACCAGATTCTTTAAGTCCTCAATCACGTTTGTTAATATATAAGGAATTTTCCCGCCACATTTCAATACATAACATATATCTACACGTGTGGAAATATATGTATATGTTTTTATAAATTTTTCTTTGGTTTTTATAATCAAGGTGTAAGATATCCTTCTGAAGAGAATACTAGATAATATTATAGGTTATATGCGTGTGTGTGTGTGTGTGTGTGTGTGTGTGTGTGTGTGTGTGTGTGTGTGTGTGTGTGAGCGCACATAGGAGTGAAAACGTATTTTACGCTTACAAGGTTAAGAGACGGGGCAACACGAGTGTACAAATCCTTCCTCAAAAGACTCACGTGATAATGATTAAAGTAGTACACACACACACACACATACACACACACACAAACACACACGCACAAACAAACACACACACACACACACACACACACACACAGAGCGGCGCTTTCAATTTTTGATGTAGATTGATTTCCCATCTTAGTTTCGTCTACGGAATTCTACATCTTCAGTTCAGCACACCATTGTGGTAATGAAGGGAAAGTCACCACATTTACAAGGCGAGTACACGTAGCTTATCCCACCTCGTTAGAGAGAAAACTTACCTGTATTTGAATTAATGAACGGGCACAGAGAAGACAAAATTTTATTACACATTTATTATACAACTATATAATTCATATTATATACATTACCACATTTCCTGCACTTTCCATCACAAATTTGCTGAGGTCATAACCTTGCAGTTACCATTACCTTACAACCTTAAGGATGATGGTCTACAACACCTCTAGATTGATGGAGAAAACGAAAAGTTTCGTTTTACTATTAAGACCACAGAAATGCGGTAATTCCACTTCACTACCACTAACTACTAGTTATTTTACTTGTTGATGTTCACGGCTAAGATTTTCATCCTCTGAGCGAAGCCATACAATAATCGTCCTTATCTAGTCTGAGCATTGGATAGCCTCCTGATGATCAAGATTGCTGTTTTGGTTGTCCGTTTCCCTTGTTACTGCTGCGCCTCACTGCACACCTTACATGAGTGCCTTCCACAGTATTAGGGACAGCTGCTGGGCCTCACTGTAGCTACTTCTGGGACGGTTGCCAATCTTCCTCGTATTCCCTCATGACCACAGCGCCAAACCGACTCCCGCCATCAGGCCGAAACGCACAAACATTTCTGACAAAATTGAGACAACCGCTTTCGCGTCAGTTTTGACACCAAGTGAATTTCTACGACAATTACGTTCAAGATGCTTGGTTTTTCGTTCATGGATTGAACAGAAGCAACCAACGATGGTTGCTACTGCCCAATCCATGAAGTCCCCCCCACCACGGAAAGGTAACCAAGTTTCGGGGGGGATGGGTGTTTACCCTGACGCCAACGGAGAAACTCAATATTAGTGCAGAGATCTTTTCCTCGGTAAAGTGTAGCCGGACTCCGCCCTCATGAGGTTACTGCACGACAGCAAAGATCACCCTTTGGTAGGCTGTGCTATAGGCAGCACAGCTCCGTCAAAGATCTCACTCCATAAGTGAACTTATATAGATTCCTTTTTTAACATTTTGTCTTGTCTATAAGGAACTCATCAGTTCTTCTCCAGTGAAAGCAAAAAATCATCGAGAAATTCATTTGCTTCCTCAATATCAGGATCTTGTGGCTCTGTGTGGGGGACGGGGCTGGTGGGCTGTGTGTCTGGCTGTGTCTGGAGAGCGGGGCTGGTGGTCTCTGTGACTGGTTGTGTCTGGGAAGCGGGGCTGGTGATCTCTGTGACTGGTTGTGTCTGGGAAGCGGGGCTGGTGATCTCTGTGACTTGCTGTGTCTGGATAGCGGGGCTGGTGGTCTCTGTGACTTGCTGTGTCTGGGAAGCGGGGCTGGTGGTCTCTGTGACTGGCTGTGTCTGGAAATCAGGGGAAGTCTTGGGCATAAATTTCAATATACTGTGAGCGATATCGTCTCTCAACCGATCCCTCTCGATCTTCTCTTGCACGGCCTTCATGATACGTTTGGGCGGCTTTCTCCATTTTCTTTGCATTTCAGTTGGTGATCCTGCGCCATCGAGCCACATGATACCAGAATAGTATCGTTCCTGTTTCCCAACGGGTCCAATCTTGGTGTCACACATGATGCCGAGTGAACCCAAATGGCGGCCGATGTTTACGTTGGAAGCCACGGGCTCGTTATGTATCTTGCAGTAACTTTCATACCGTTGCTGCAGCTCTTTCCTGCTGATAAGGTACCGCTTCATAGTAATAGTCTTTCCCTTCATTTGAACGAAGGTATTCATGAAACTAACAAAGGCAGCCTTTCCTTTGTAATCCCGTTTGTAGTAACAGAAAGCCATTGAAGACGTGGATTGGGTCAGGCGAAGTTACACAGACTAACAAGATAGTCCTTCAATCACTTGTCCTGTATCAGCACTGAACTCGAAATACGTCAGAACGACAATTTGAACCCAGGGCTGGAGGGCCAATTGATGATATTCTCACGTCTTGCTGAACCAAGTAACCTCGGTTAGACCTTGTTTATATTCAAAGATAGTAAAGTTAATATAGTGAAGCTAGATGATTCTATTTATATGTAAGTTCCAATGTAGTTTGTATATATATATATATATATATATATAAATATACATATATATATATATATATATATATATATATATATATATATATATATATATATATATATATATATATATATATATACATTTTCAATAATGAATGGAACTTGGCTCCTAAGGTGATTTTGTTCTTGGAGTGGGACCTCCAGAAATTCTGTCCACCTTTTCCCTTTCTAGACATGTGGTGGTGCATTGGGTAGTGTGGCAACCTTCGTCTTCATCTTTTTGGGTGCAGGCTTGCAAACCTCGTGGAGTAGTTGTGGGGTTTGCTTCTTTGCTGTACCCGACATAGCCATCTGGGCGTAACTATCTACCCGGGCTGGTGGGTCAGCCACCATAGCTACACACTCACTCGGTACCTGGGCTGGTGGACGAGCAGCCTTCCTTTCTTCCATGGCTACAGTCTGCCTAACGACCTGGGGTTGTGGAGCAGCCATCCTTACTACCACCCAGGTTGGTTGGGCAGCCTTCTTTCGTTTCTTTGCTACACCCTTCTGGTTGGGCTGGTTGGGCAACCTTCTTTTTCCTCTTCTTCGATACAACCTGCCAACCGAAATCGTCTGCTGGTGGGTCCGTTTCTTTCATGGATACAACCTCTGTAGCCACTTGGGCTGGCCGGTCAACCTTCGATTGTAGGTAAAAGTATATATATAGAATAATATGGTTATCATCAGCAGCCAGAGGCCATTCCTCCCTCCTTGCCTGCAGAGTTCTTGATTTTCTGGAAAGTTCTACGAGATTCTGGTAAGATAAATACCATTGAGAAGACGTTGTTAGGGGACAGTCAGGTTCAGTTTAGAGTTGGTTGTGGGATGGTCCTTTTACTGTGTCGTATCAGCCAGATGGGTATTTCTTTTCACAGTTTTCGTTAAAGTTTGTTTTCTAGAAGCATAATCTAGAGCACTATTTTCCATATGTTTATCATTTTTGTTGTTATAGTTTCATTATCATCATTAGTTTTGTTATTGTTGACTTTCAGATATTTGATGTTATGTTTGTGATTCCCGTGGAAGTGTCTGACATCTTGCTAGAAGACTTTCTGGTCACAATATTTCTGCACTGGGGAGTTGATCGTATTCTTTTATTGCAGGTTTTGTTATTATCTTGCTTTACATTAAGGTCTACTGGAGGTTTTCCCAATGCTGGTTGAACATATGTCCAGCAACAGGAGATGGCGTAAGATACAGTATTGATGAAACTTATCTATCAATATACCTATCTAAATATCGCTCTATCAGTCTATCAATCTAACTATCTATCTATCTATATATCTATCTTTATCTGAAAGTCAACAATAATAGAATCATTGATATATGAAGTATAACAACGTCCTCTCAATGGCAATTATCTCACCAGAATCTTCTAGAACCTTCCAGAAAACTATGGTTTTCTAGAAGGTTCTCGAAGATTCTGGGTAGGAACTGCCATTGAGAGGACGTAGTTATACGTATCATTAATGATATTATTGTTGACTTTCTGATTTAGAAAGGTAGATAGATAGATAGATAGATAGGTAAAAAACAGATATTAGATAGATCAATATATACTTAATGCTGTATATATCAACTTTCACAGAAATCAGTGATATCTGCTTTATTCTGCAAGAAGTACATGTACATGGATATAGTTATGATATGGGTTAGGTATAAGACCAGTCGTGTTGAGATTGTAGTGAATGTGATCATTGACTTCAAGCTTAATGGTGTAGTGAAGATAAAGTTGTAGTGAAGATAAATCTTGAAGTGACTCATAAGGTTGTTGTGAGTACAAGGATGCATCGTAAATGAGTACTTCCTACCTGAAAGTCAACAATTACAAAATTGATCAACCAACTACAAACACCAACCATAGAGTGAACCTGACTGTCACCTAACGACGACCTCTCAAAGGTAATGATCTTACCAGAATCTTCGAGAACCTTCTAGAAAACCTTGAACCCTGCAGGCAGGGAGGGAGGAATGGCCTCTGGTTGATTATATGTAAAACATTTAGATGAAATCACATCTGTTCTTATCAGGTCCCATGGTGTAAGGGTTAGCACTCTGGACTCTAAATCCAGCAATCCGAGTTCGAATCTCGGTGGGACCTCATCTTTTCAGTTTTCTGAGAAACTGATGATGGAACTGAGCCAAATAGTTGGCCTTCGATGGACATATATTTCTTACGGCCCACCATTTTATTTAAGTATGAAGATCTCACGGCAGAGACGAAACGTGTGATATTCAAAATCAAAAGCCGCAATTCCCCTCATGGTAATGGTCGACATGTTTGCAGACAGATGACACAGACATGTGAGAAGTTAGACAAATATGGACCTTTCCTGGTTGCTGTATAGCCTAGGTTTATTATCATTTGTAATGAAGGAGACATGTTGCACATTATTCCACACCTTTTTATTTAGGCTAGGTTAGGCTAGGATGACTAGGGTCCATAACGTAACAGAGCTGGGAAATGCATCATATCGGATCTGTATTTGTGCAAAATGGCGCAAGTTTGTGGAAGTGATTTACGCAATGCCGGAGAGAATCCACCTCCACCAGAAATAATGTCTCAGACCATACAATATCTGCTGTTGGACGAGCAAGGGACATTAGACCAATATATTCCTGTAGTTTACTGCTCTTCCCAAACACGCAGCAAGACATTCGTAAAAGCGTGAAACTGAACTTTTCCATCGGTTTTCATATCTTTAATTACTTACACCAGTTCCAACAGATGGAAAAAATCATTTTAAAAATCAGAAATTATTTGCCTATAAAAAGCATTTTGATCGATCGTACCAAATATTCAATTATTTCTGTACCCGACAAAATATTCAGTCACTCCTATATCCGACATTTTTCCTGCTGGCTGGTGCCGTTAAAGTCATATGGTAATTTACCGCAATTAGATTATAGATATATTCATCTAGATGGAATGGCTCAGCGTGAAGAAACATATATATTTTCACTAAATCCTCCTCTTCACTACACTCCCATCTTCACTGCATAGTTCTAACACAACATCTTGACTACACCATTGTATGACCACATTATCATATCATTGTGTTCTTATCTTCACCACAGCCTCGGCAAAATTGATGTTTTCGTTACACATCAGGGTAGATGGCCATCTTTATGATGACAGAGAACAAACATAACATATTAAACCACTTATCTTTAGTCACTTTAATCTAATTTCTGCTGATAAAAACGAATTATAATGACAATCCTTGTCTTCTGTGACGGGACATTGTACGGGTGAAGGAACTGTTGTCAGGCACATGTATTAAACTATTAAGAAATAAACTTAACTGTATTAAAGTATTGACTTCACTATATTAGACTTCTCTATATTAAGCTATGCTAGGATATGATCAGTTCCCAGGTTATATAAGGGCGGGAGCCGGGACGAGAGCATCATTTGAGCTGTGACCTCTGTCGAGTGAACATCTCTGCTCCGCCTTGTAAGCTCCCTCAACCTTTCCTCGAACACCTCAATATAATAATGTTCACCAAGGAGGTAGGACGATCCTCCTTTGTCCAGGAGATGGAATTTGAATATGTCCATGTATTTGACATGGGCTATGGCTGTGTGGACATGGAAGTGGAATACCCAGACGTGGAAGTGATGGATGGAGTGGAATTTGGCTGTGTGGATATGGAGGTGGAATACCTAGACGTTGAAGAGATGGATGGAGTGGAATTGGTGGAATACCCGGACGTGGAAGTCATGGATGGAGTGGAATTTGGCTGTGTGGATATGGAGGTGGAATACCCAGAAGTGGAATTGGAGGAAATGGAGTATGGGTGAAGCTGGTATGAACGCCATATGGATTTGGTGAAGGTTGACCTCGTAATGTGTTGACGTAAAATAGGTCAACCACTGTGACCATGTGGTGGGGAGGGCCACATCCACCAACCACGAAGTGAGCCCCACCACGGAGAAGTATCCTGGCTGCATCCACGTACGAGAACCACCGCGGGATTGCCGTCATCCAGTACTCCTGCTATGCCTCCTACAAGAAGGCACTTCTTGCCGACGTGACACCACTTTCCGTCAACGGTCGCTGTGCAAAAGTGAAACCTCACCGTCCCACTGATGCTGACCAAGTGACCTCGCCCACTCAAGTGGCACTGCAGCCCACACGCCCTACCAGACCCACCATCCATGAGGAAATGCAGCCTACCCCACTTGTCAGGCCCACCATTCAAGACCGAATTGGTCCCCCAACACATGTCAGGCCCAGCGTTCTAGACCGACTGGGACCAATAACACATGACATGTCCTACGTTACAGACCGACTGCACTCCGCACCACGTACGGGCGTTAAAAGGCGTGTCGAGATGACTCACGCTCCCCGTGCCAAAAGATTCAGTTGGTGAGGAACCGGAGTTCTTTCTTCCTGCTGGTGCTGCAGGAGAGCACGGCCCTAGAGTGGACTCTGGAGGTGTGTTTGTGTTTGTGTTTGGGTTATCACTGAGGAACCAACACCAAGACAACTTTAGTTTCGCCCCGACAAGGATTACGTTAATATAGCGGAAGTCTGGCTTTCTCCCAGTAGTGGATGACACATAATATCTACGTAGGGACGTTGAAAAACAAAGAAAGAAAAAAAATGGGAACGTTATCCCGCCCCCCCCAAAAAAAATACATAAATTCACGGGGATAATTTCCTTCGTCTTCAAAGAAAAAATGAAACTCTTCCGACGCTACCGTGCCTTCCATAAAGCAACCCTCAAAGAAATCACTTTCTACACAATGCGCAAGGACTCGGTTAGCCAATCTTCATATGGCTGGGACTATTCTTCCCTCTGATTAATTCATTTTTCAAGATTAAGGAAAGTTATAATAAAAATATTGTATTGAGTTTCTCCGTTGGCGTCAGGGTAAACACCCATCCCCCCCGAAGCTTGGTTACCTTTCCGTGGTGGGGGGGACTTCATGGATTGGGCAGTAGCAACCATCGTTGGTTGCTTCTGTTCAATCCATGAACGAAAAACCAAGCATCTTGAACGTAATTGTCGTATAAATTCACTTGGTGTCAAAACTGACGCGAAAGTGGTTGTCTCAATTTTGTCAGAAATGTTTGTGCGTTTCGGCCTGATGGCGGGAGTCGGTTTGGCGCTGTGGTCATGAGGGAATACGAGGAAGATTGGCAACCGTCCCAGAAGTAGCTACAGTGAGGCCCAGCAGCTGTCCCTAATACTGTGGAAGGCATTCATGTAAGGTGTGCAGTGAGGCGCAGCAGTAACAAGGGAAACAGACAACCAAAACAGCAATCTTGATCATCAGGAGGCTATCCAATGCTCAGAGTAGATAAGGACGATTATTGTATGGCTTCGCTCAGAGGATGAAAATCTTAGTATACAAGCTAGGCTTTTAAAGTGTCTCAAATCTATGGAGAATAAACAAAAATCAATGAAATTATTTCTTACGATATAGTAACCTGTAATGAGGTTAGTGATTTTGTATATTTTATGCAACCTACGTTAACAAAGTTGATCAGGGAATTGGCCATATATATATATATATATATATATATATATATATATATATATATATATATATATATATATATATATATATATATATATATATATATACATATATATATATATAGGTACAGTAGGGTTGAGGGTCAAGTCAATTGGGAGGTGAGTTTGAATGGAGAAAAACTGGAGGAAGTGAAGTGTTTTAGATATCTGGGAGTGGATCTGGCAGCGGATGGAACCATGGAAGCGGAAGTGGATCATAGGGTGGGGGAGGGGGCGAAAATTCTGGGAACCTTGAAGAATGTGTGGAAGTCGAGAACATTATCTCGGAAAGCAAAAATGGGTATGTTTGAAGGAATAGTGGTTCCAACAATGTTGTATGGTTGCGAGGCGTGGGCTATGGATAGAGTTGTGCGCAGGAGGATGGATATGCTGGAAATGAGATGTTTGAGGACAATGTGTGGTGTGAGGTGGTTTGATCGAGTAAGTAACGTAAGGGTAAGAGAGATGTGTGGAAATAAAAAGAGCGTGGTTGAGAGAGCAGAAGAGGGTGCTTTGAAATAGTTTGGGCACATGGAGAGAATGAGTGAGGAAAGAATGACCAAGAGGATATATGTGTCGGAGGTGGAGGGAACGAGGAGAAGAGGGAGACCAAATTGGAGGTGGAAAGATGGAGTGAAAAAGATTTTGTGTGATCGGGGCCTGAACATGCAGGAGGGTGAAAGGAGGGCAAGGAATAGAGTGAATTGGAGCGATGTGGTATACCGGGGTTGACGTGCTGTCAGTGGATTGAATCAAGGCATGTGAAGCGTCTGGGGTAAACCATGGAAAGCTGTGTAGGTATGTATATTTGCGTGTGTGGACGTATGTATATACATGTGTATGGGGGTGGGTTGGGCCATTTCTTTCGTCTGTTTCCTTGCGCTACCTCGCAAACGCGGGAGACAGCGACAAAAAAAAAAAATATATATATATATATATATATATATATATATATATATATATATATATATATATATATATATATATATATATATATCATCTTGGTGTATGGGAAGGCCATATGGGAGACGGAGAGAGAGGCAGGAGCAGGAGAGAAATGATCAAACCTTCCCGCTTGTTCATAGTTGCTGCCTGAAATTTGTCTTCTGATAGTTCTACAGTTTTTGTCTGTGTTTGATATACTAATTATTAACATAAGAAAATTGTAATATAATGATTAAAGAAAATTATAGTAATTATAATTTAGAATTGTTATAGGTCAAGATTTGTACGTGAAGTGGAACACCAAAATATGGTACGGGTCAGCCATTCGTGAGTGTAAGCGACAGCTATTGATAGTTACTGGCTTTAATTTATGATCATTTATGATATCTATTTTGTACTTTCGTGTAAGCTGTTTTAAGTATTTGTTTTGTTTGCAGACTAAAACTTCTCTTATATGTTATTGTTTCTTGGGAAATTCTAGTTAATCGAGACGTTCATAAAGAATTATTTTAGGTCAGTTTGTTTTGTTTGAACAGACATGCATGGTGGTAAGGGACTGAATAAAAGTTGCTCACAACAACCTACCCAATGTACGAACTCCACCTGAACTCCTCAGCTCCCCCGCCACCAACCATCCCTCACCGACCCCTGTCTCGTCCGCCACCCTGACCCCTAACGAAAACGTATCCCAGGAGACCCCCAGTAACACTTCCAACTCTCCCCCAACTACTCAACCTGTCACCCTCCCAACTTCCAATACCCCCTCCGCACCCTCTAACACAACTCCATCCACAACCCCCCAACCCAACACCAACAATCCTACTGTCTCTCCAAATACCGATTCCTCTCCCACCCCCACCGTCCCAACTTCCACCACCACGACAGTTCCCCCAGAACCTCCACTCACCAATCCCCCCCTCCCCCCTCCCCCTCCATCCGTCCCTTACCTAACCCTCCCAGAGGAGCCCCAGCACCTGACCCTGCCGACACACCAGACAACCCACCAACGGTCAACCTTGACCTTCAACTCGTCGACAATGATCCTCTCCCCTCCCCTCTCCCCTCTCCTGACCCCTCACCAGATATATCCCGATCCAAGACTAGAAACATGATAAAAGTGAAACACTCAAACGGCGCGTCAACGGCCTTCATCGACAACTGACACAGGACAATAAACTTCCATAAGTCGTAAAATGCTAAAAATCTTAGTTTAACGTGCGCAGCTATCACAATGGCCGTCATCTGATTGCCACTCTCCTCGAAGAGAAAAAACCCGATGTTGTGATAATTAACATCACATGTATCACCAACGGATACAAAATTAGACATTACGGGTATACATCACGACAGTCTCCAGACAGTAGACACGAGGGAGTCGCCATTCTCATACGCAACACCATCGAACACGAATACCTCGCCATCTCATGGCAATACGAACACTTTCTAGCAGTTAAGATAAATACAATACATGGCTTCATTATCTTCTGCACTACATACTCTCGACCCAACACTATCATTCCACTCCTTGATCTATACACAGTATTCAATTACACACATATCCCAGTCTATCTTCTAGCTGACCTCAACGCCCAACACAGAAGCTTCCACCACAACAGAAACAATTCTCATGGTGATGACTTATTCACTTTATATTCTTACAAACGTCTTCACTTCCGAGGACCTTACTTCCACACCGTCTTCACTGGCCAAGGAGGAAAAGGCAGACCTGATCTTGTCTTCTCCAACAGAGCCAGTAATTATCTTCATAATTTGCCATCTCTAGGACCACTGTGTGGTTCCGACCACATCCCAATCTTTCTTCATCTCTCGTCTAACCCTATCCTCGTCCCATCACCCTCATACTACCACTACAAAAGAGCAGACTGGGAGAGCTTCAAAGACACTCTCTCCAACTGCACTTACACGACAAACTACGAAAATCACCCAATAGCACTAATAGACAGAGAAATAGAACATATAAACGAAACAATCATACAGGCAGGTGACATTGCTATCCCCAAATCTTCATTTACTTCAAGATACTCCTTCTTCCCTTCTCCCAAAACAACAAGACTTCTCTCGTGCTATCGTCGACGCTTTGAGCAAAACAGACATCGTTTGGGCCTAGTTCAGTGGGACCTCACACCCCCACGAAACCACACACTCAACAGCCTTCTAGAAGACCACAATAGACACTGGAAATCTCTCATCACCACAACAGAACAACACCGAATCAAATCTCAAGAATTTTGGAACAGAATCCGAAAACTCAAAGGAATACCGAAAACAGACTTTAATGGGCTAAATGACGACAACACTCTACACCATAACCCACAAGACATTGCCAACATTTGTCAAAAACACTGGGAAGGTATCTTTCACCCTCACCCCCCGTCACCCTCTGGCGTACGAAAACACTCAAATTGTCATACAACACATACAAAACAGACCCAGTCACTTCTACCCACAACAGATCATACACCTCCAATCGCTTTCACATGACCACCTTCTCACAACTCCCATAACATCGAACGAGGTCAAATTCCTTCCCCTCAAATCACCCAAAGTAGCTCCAGGTAATTCAGGCATTGGTTACCAGCTACTTACCCATCTCCCTGACGACACTATTAGAGCCATCACCCTCCTCTTCAACGCGGCACTAGCCTCTGGCTATTTTCCCGCAGTCTTCAAAACTGCCACAATCACAATGATACCTAAACCCAACAAATCCAACAGAGACCCAATGAACTACAGACCCATCAGCCTACTTGAGTCCATTGGGAAGACATTTGAAAGAATCATAAACAACAGACTTAGACAACACCTTATAAACAACAACCTACTCTCACACAAACAGTTTGGCTTTCATCAACATCGCTCCACACAAGATGAACTCAACATCATTACGAACTACATAAGAAACAACACGCGGACACACAAAATGACCGCACTCATCACAAAAGATGATGAAAAAGCCTTTGACACCGTGTGGCACGATGGATTGAGGTATAAACTAAGCACCCAATTCCAACTCCCACGACCCACCATTAAGCTTCTCTCTAACTATCTTAGCAACAGAAAAACCCGAATCAAATACAGAAACACTTACTCAAACTACTTCTTCCTCAATGCCGGTGTATCTCAAGGCTCCGTGCTGGCCCCTACTCTTTACACACTCTACTCAAATGATCTTTCCAGTCCTATACACCTGGACTCCATCACTCTCCAATATGCAGATGATATTACTCAACTGATCAGAGCCGTAACCCTCACACACTTAATCAGCAGAACCCAACAGGAAATTGACAACGTTTGGCTTTGGGAGTTAAAATGGAGTATTAAATCAAATCCTGCCAAATTCAACATATCTTACTTTAACGTATGTCAGAGATACAACCTAACTAATGTCTACCTACACTTCCGTATACACCGTCATTTACCCATACCCATCTCAAACACCAACACTGTCCTGGGCCTAAATTATGATGTATACCTGAGAATGAGCCGACATATTCAGTCTAGATCGGTTATTGCGAGAGCAGAGCTCGAGAAATTGTATAGATTTAGAGAGGCGCAATTCAAAACCATATTGCACCTCTACAAAGCTTTAATACGACCTCTTATCACTTATGCCCCTTCAACTATTGAACTCGGAGCCAAACTCAACATCTGTGCACTCCAAATGGTTCAGAATAAAGCTCTACGTTGGGTTTGTAACATCAAATGGCACGAGCTCATCAGGAACACAGAACTTCATACGAGAGCACGACTGCCTCCACAAAACATCTATTGGAGGAAATTGTCTGAAAGACAAGTAGAGTGATTTCAAATACACCGATTACTTCAACAATCTCCTGGGAATAGATCACCCAGATAACATGTTCAATATCCAACCTGAACAACATCCAGTGACCATATATTAAAACTAAAAACTACTATAGATCTTGCTGCTAAGTCCGTGTAGGGAACGTCTGGGCAAAATCAGTTTCTATCTGCCAGAGATACGATCCATCTCCTCCTATATCCTAGAAAAAAAAAAAAATCCCTTGCCCTCCACTCATCATCTCTGTCCTAGTTATCATATCATTCCGATGCAAGCTGGGTTAAGCCCTGGCTCTTTTCCTCCTTCTAAAATTCACTTCCTCTAACATCTCTTGCTCTTTCCCCCCCTCTCCTACCCTCCCCCCATCCTTGGAAGGGAGTTTTCTATCATCATTCACAGTTCATAGTGTTTCCCTGCAGAACTGGTAAAAGTGGGGTTAGCTTATTTACCGTTTTTTTTTATGATTAGCTTAGCTCTTTAGCTTAGTGAAGCATTTCCCCATTTGCTTCTCTAAATTCTATTTGTGTTTATTTTCTGTGTTTACTCTTCTCTTTTTGTGTTTACAGGCAAGTGAGTGTTGACCGGTGTGTCTGGTGTTGCTGGACCACTGGTACATTTCACGAAGGCTGATTGGACACAATTGTGCGACCAATCGAGAGGTGACCGCAGGAGAACTTAACCCAGCTTGGTACGTCCGGCTCGTCCCACTTTGGGGCGCTTGTCTGTCTGATCAGCTGCCTCGTATATTTTCTTAGAGAAGATGTAAGGTGTTACAAGTACCTTTTGTGTAGGGTGGTACGCCACCCCAGAATCTGGGGTCTAGCCCCAGTGGTATGGACTCTAGTAAGCCAACCACTACCCCCTACGGGAGTAGTGGTGGTGACCCATCCACGTTGGACATAAAGTCCAAAAATGCTGAATGTGTTATGTTACATGGGACCGGTTCAACAACTCCAACCTCCCTCAACCTCTTCCTCATCAAGAAAGTGATTCACAGCCAGGCTGGTGCTGTTGAGATGGTAAGGATGGTAAGGCTAGTGGTGACCTTCTTGTTAAAGTTAAGTCATCAGATCAAGTGGCAGGCTTACTATAGCTGAAAAGAATTCATTTTTACGTTATTGTGGCTTCCTTTCCTGTGACCATGAACTTATGCAGAGGAGTAATCTTGTGTCCTGATATCATGGGAATGAGTGAGGACGACATAGTAAATGATCTTGCAGACGAGGAAGTGATCGCTGCTAGATTTACTACAAAACCTATTGACGGTGAGCCACGTACAGACCAGACTCCCAAACACAATAAGTCCTATTCTATGGCATTGAAATGTAAGCTGGTCATTGGTCACAATTGCCACGGGAACTGCTGAATCAACCACGACCCATCACTCCAGACGAACCCATAACGAATCAGAGCGACACTGACACTGACTCTGACGTTAATACCCACAAAGACTCGTACTCAAGAGCCACCTGCTGCTCTGTTTGCCCCAACAATGTGAGAGGACAAGATGAAGTTACAAAAGAAACTGTGTGGCAGGTGGTCGTTCCTGTGGCTCCAGCGAGGAGGTCTTCCTCCATGATGAAGTCTTCCTCGGTGGAATCATTGGACGACAATACCGTCCCCACCATCAGGAGCCGATCACGTTCCCCTGGGAACTCGCCCAAGTCCAAAAGAATGGCTCACAAAGTTGGCCCACTACAGAAATCTCAACACAACGCATTTAATATCATTCAGTGGAATTGTAGAGTTCTTAGGAATAAGCAAGCACAACTGTCACTGTTGCTTGCATTATATAGACCATCCGTTATTTGTCTACAAGAGACCAATCTGAACAGCACAGTCGAAGATTGTGATGTTTTAGATAACTATCACCCGTATAGAAGATCATGGGGTAGCCATTTATGTACAGGAGTGGCTTTGAATTCTACTCTTGAAGCTGTCGCAAGTAGAGTAAAATCTAATAACACGTACCTGGCCATTTGTTCAATTTACTCTCCCGGTTCCAATGTACTTGATGATGATGAGTTCACTTTGCGCTTTAGTCAAATACCCCACACGAAACGAATGCTTGGAGACTTCAACGCTCATCATCATCAGTGGGGAAGTATACAAGCAGACTCTTGTGGGAAACAAATGGTAAATTATATCATCAATTCTAATCTCTCTCTTCTGAACGATGGTAGTGGAAATCATGTAAATGATCGGACAGGAAACATCTCAGCCATCGACCTATCTTTGTCATCCCCGGATATACTAAATGACATCACCTGGGGTACTTATGACGACTTCTTGGGAAGTGACCACTTTCCAATCTGTCTTTCTTATACATGTGACAATAGTATCAGACCGTCTACGATTAGATTCAATTATAAGAAAGCAGACTGGAGGTCATTCTCAAGACAAGCCGTCCTAGATATATCCGGAGATGACATTGACACAAAGGTCAATAATGTAACCAATACCATCCTCAGGGCTGCTGTGGCCTCTATTCCTAAGATCTTTACAATATCCACAAAGCACAGAGTTCCTTGGTGGACACCAGATTGCCGAAGTGTGAGCGCATTAGGAGATACAGGATTTCCGACAAAGCGCCTTAGATAACAATTTCATTGCATATAAACAAGCGAGGGCTCAGGCAAGAAGAACAATAAGACAAGCCAAAAGAGACTCCTGACGTGGCTATGTTTCAATTGTTAATAAGGACACATCCAGCAGTCAGGTCTGGTCCACAATAAAGAAAATGACCAGAAAATATAAACAACTATTCATCCCTCAACTTAACATGCAAGACGGCACCATAGACGACCCAGGTGACATAGCCAATGCTATCGTCAGGATATTCTCAGACATAAGTAGTTCGACCAATCATGATCGACAATTTTTACCGTACAAACGTCAGGCCGAGCAAACAGTGATTGACTTTGCCACATAAGATAAAAACATACCATATAAAAATACCTTTATACTTAAAGAACTACTTCTTGTCCTGAAATCCTGTAAAGGTTCCATTCCAGGACCCAGCGGGATAACCTACGAGATGCTTTAGCATTTTAGTCAGGCCAACCTGACTAAGTTGTTAGCATTATACAATGAGATTTGGACGTCTCGAACGTTTCCAAACTCATGCCACTTTGCGCACGTCATTCCCATCCCAAAAGCTTCTGGAAGCCTTATGAACATCAATTCGTTTCGACCTATTGCACTGACGAGCTGCATATGCAAGGTCATGAAAAGAATGGTTAATAAAAGGCTTCTTCTTGTTATTAGAAAACGCAGAAGTTATCAAATGATCAACAGTGTGCATTTCGTAAACACAGAAGCACAATGGATCATTCAATAGATTTAGAACAGAGGCCTCAGGCCCCTGATTCTCAGAATTCACTTCTTCAGTGAGAATTCTGGTCTGGAAGTAAAAGAAGTGGACACGATGATCAGAAATAAAGTACCTCCCAGGGAATAGCCAAGAATAAAAACTAAGACCAACTGGCTCCCTGTGGCGAAAAGGAAGGCGCCGGAGAGTGAGGTACACCAGTGATTCCGTCATGTCATCATGCATCATTTATCATATGTCCACTTCTCCACAGATGGTTCCAAGACAGGTGAGTGTGTGGGTACAGGCTACCGAACCATACAACTGTTTTCTGCGCGGTATTATTTGCTATTGACAAGGCCATAGATTATATACTTAATTAATTCATATCAAATCAGTCATTTTTACCGATTCATTGTCAGCTCGTAAAGCTATAAATTTGGGTTATACCGAGTCGAATGAAATTCAGGGCAACATCATTAATAAACTAAATTCATGGAATAAAGATACCATCTTGATTTGGGTGCCTGGCGGGTCATTGCAACATTTACGGCTAAGTCGACCTCAGAACTCGAGGAGGTGGGAAGTTCCGATCCCTCGGGAGCTGTGGTCCTGCCTTTCCTTGGGAAAGTATTCAATATTTCTTCTGTGGCAAAGTCAGTGGACCAGTCTGACTATAGCAAGAAAATATAAACCACAAGTAGCGGACTAGACGACCTCGTACATGAAGAACAGAAGAGAGGAAGTCGTGCTGGCCCGTCTACGTCTCAACTGCACCTACAGTACCCACCTACAACCATATATAAGCCGAGACTTTCCAACAAGATGCGAAACCTGCCAATCGAGTCTGACAATAGACCACCTCCTCACACAGTGCACGAAACATCATGAAAACTGGAAGAGGCTGATAGAATATTTCAAGAACAAGAAAACCAACTTCACCATCTACAATCTACTTGGTGATGATAACAACATAATTAACCAGTTGTTTATTTTTCCCAAGGAAACAGAAATAATCAAGATGATATAAGGTGGTTCGTTGGTTGGACTCTGTGCCGGAGCTGGCTTCGTGGTGTGGCTACTCTCGCTCTGGGCTGGTTGTTGTGTGGTGGGAGAAGCAATTTGATCATTATGCTGCTGGCCAGGATCGAGGGTGGTTTCGGCCTAGAGTTGGTTCCGTTATGGTGTCCAGCTGACGAGTTGCAGAAACCATTATGTTATATTTCATATATATGTTCTATGTTATGGTGAAGGACTATCTCTAATCTATCCTTTCACTTTCTCAGTCCTTCTGGCAGCTGCACCAGTGGATGTTGTGCCGACTGGGTGGTGTTTGCCGCTACGTTGACACAATAACCACTTACCAACTTTTCTTCCATTTTTTTCACCTATAGGACTATGTAGCACTAATAGGTATTGATGTTATTATTATGTAGGGACTTTATACAGTCAAAAATCAAACAGAGTTGCAGGCCTAATGACCTTACTTATAGGTCGCTGGCCGTTAAACCCAACAAATGAATGAATGAATCCATACAATATACAGGAGGAGCATAATAAGAATACCAGGCGCACGTGCACTACACAAGGTTGAGCTGGAGAGGGACATTGGCGTCTACATGGACTCCAGCTGTGTGTATCTATGCCGGAGTCAACACTGATAACATGATGATAGCAATCAAGATAACATGATGATAGCAATCAAGATAACATGATGATAGCAATCAAGATAACATGATGATAGCAATCAAGATAACATGATGATAGCAATCAAGATAACATGATGATAGCAATCAAGATAACATGATGATAGCAATCAAGATAACATGATGATAGCAATCAAGATAACATGATGATAGCAATCAAGATAACATGATGATAGCAATCAAGATAACATGATGATAGCAATCAAGATAACATGATGATAGCAATCAAGATAACATGATGATAGCAATCAAGATAACATGATGATAGCAATCAAGACAACATGATGATAGCAATCAAGATAACATGATGATAGCAATCAAGATAACATGATGATAGCAATCAAGATAACATGATGATAGCAATCAAGATAACATGATGATAGCAATCAAGATAACATGATGATAGCAATCAAGATAACATGATGATAGCAATCAAGATAACATGATGATAGCAATCAAGATAACATGATGATAGCAATCAAGATAACATGATGATAGCAATCAAGATAACATGATGATAGCAATCAAGATAACATGATGATAGCAATCAAGATAACATGATGATAGCAATCAAGATAACATGATGATAGCAATCAAGATAACATGATGATAGCAATCAAGATAACATGATGATAGCAATCAAGATAACATGATGATAGCAATCAAGATAACATGATGATAGCAATCAAGATAACATGATGATAGCAATCAAGATAACATGATGATAGCAATCAAGATAACATGATGATAGCAATCAAGATAACATGATGATAGCAATCAAGATAACATGATGATAGCAATCAAGATAACATGATGATAGCAATCAAGATAACATGATGATAGCAATCAAGATAACATGATGATAGCAATCAAGATAACATGATGATAGCAATCAAGATAACATGATGATAGCAATCAAGATAACATGATGATAGCAATCAAGATAACATGATGATAGCAATCAAGATAACATGATGATAGCAATCAAGATAACATGATGATAGCAATCAAGATAACATGATGATAGCAATCAAGATAACATGATGATAGCAATCAAGATAACATGATGATAGCAATCAAGATAACATGATGATAGCAATCAAGATAACATGATGATAGCAATCAAGATAACATGATGATAGCAATCAAGATAACATGATGATAGCAATCAAGATAACATGATGATAGCAATCAAGATAACATGATGATAGCAATCAAGATAACATGATGATAGCAATCAAGATAACATGATGATAGCAATCAAGATAACATGATGATAGCAATCAAGATAACATGATGATAGCAATCAAGATAACATGATGATAGCAATCAAGATAACATGATGATAGCAATCAAGATAACATGATGATAGCAATCAAGATAACATGATGATAGCAATCAAGATAACATGATGATAGCAATCAAGATAACATGATGATAGCAATCAAGATAACATGATGATAGCAATCAAGATAACATGATGATAGCAATCAAGATAACATGATGATAGCAATCAAGATAACATGATGATAGCAATCAAGAAAACATGATGATAGCAATCAAGAAAACATGATAACAAGATATCTGGCTACTTGTCAAAGCTCTTGCGAGACCTCACATTGTGTCTTATTGTATCCAGTATTCCTACAAGTTATGACATCTATATATAGTATGTAACAATAAGTGAAGATGAACAGAGATGAACAATTAAAATATAATTTGCTATCTAGACAAACTGTGTTACAAGGAAAGGCCACAAACAGGAGCAGCTAACCCTGGCATACACATACCAGACAGGTCAGATGGTGGAGGTGTATAAGATATTGAATAGCTATTGTGATCAAGTATTATTATTTTATGTAGTCATGTGAGTGTGAAGGTACGGGGGCAGATCACTTAATGATGATAATAAGCAACTTAATGATGACAATAAACAATTAATGATGATAATAAACAAGGGATGATGGAGACCATGGAATTCAAAACATTCACTGAAGGAAGCGTTGATACGAGTATTTCACTGCCAGAAAATGTTGCAAGTGACCCTTTGTGTTCAAGCCTTCCAGTGTAGTGTAAACATAAAGTCAGTGTTAAGATGATTTAGTCAAAATAATGGTCAAGACATGACCAACCTGAAGGCAGCGGTCTGGACATAAGCGTCAGCCACAGTCCGGTAACGTACCTGAGCAAGTAAACCCAAGTAATACACCTGACCCAAGAATCAAGGGCTTCACCTACGCCTGGTTTATCTACTCCAGCAGGGGGCTCCTACCCCCAGTTTACCTCTACCTACTCCAGCAGGGGGCTCCTACCCCCAGTTTACCTCTACCTACTCCAGCAGGGGGCTCCTACCCCTAGTTTACCTCTACCTACTCCAGCAGGGGGCTCCTACCCCGGACCCCATATAGACAACACAACATGGAGACATCACTTACCTTAACGAGGTGATTACAGATCTGTGGTGGAAGTGGTGGTCAGCGATGAGCAATATCCTGTGGAAGATGTGGTGATGACTGTGGCTGCTCCATGACAGCAGTGGTGGCAATGTTGTCAGTGTCCTGGGCTCAGTCTGGGAAGGACAACAATGTTGTCAGTGTCCTGGGCTCAGTCTGGGAAGGACAACAATGTTGTCAGTGTCCTGGGCTCAGTCTGGGAAGGACAACAATGTTGTCAGTGTCCTGGGCTCAGTCTGGGAAGGACAACAATGTTGTCAGTTTCCTGGGCTCAGTCTGGGAAGGACAACAATGTTGTCAGTGTCCTGGGCTCAGTCTGGGAAGGACAACAATGTTGTCAGTGTCCTGGGCTCAGTCTGGGAAGGACAACAATTATCTTGCCTTCCCTCCATCACTCGGTAACTAGGATATAATCTCTGGCCTAATTGACTTTCATTAATTTCATAGTGAGGAATCTACAACCATTTCAGACTTCACCTCACAACGATGTATAATGACCTCACAAACGAGTGAGAACACACACACACACACACACACACACACACACACACACACACAGTTGTTTACGAAGTGGAGTCGTTCAACTTAAACCAGTGGAACAAGTGAACACACAACCAAGTGGCCACATTTGTAGATATATTAACCAATCACATAATTCAAGTGATCAATCAAGCACTGGGACTCTGTCTCCACACAAATGTTTCTTTATAATTTTGTCATAACGAAATGGATGATTTATTCACAGACACCTGAAGTTCAGGTATTGTACTGCACCATTACGAGACGAGATATTCCCCACACCGATCTTCAGGGATATTGACCATTACGAGACGAGATATTCCCCACACCGATCTTCGAGGATATTGACCATTACGAGAAGAGATATTCACAACACCGATCTTCAGGGATATTGACCATTACCAGAAGAGATATTCCCCACACCGATCTTCAGGGATATTGACCATTACCAGAAGAGATATTCCCCACACCGATCTTCAGGGATATTGACCATTACGAGAAGAGATATTCCCCACACCGATCTTCAGGGATATTGACCATTACGAGAAGAGATATTCCCCACACCGATCTTCAGGATATTGACCATTACGAGAAGAGATATTCACAACACCGATCTTCAGGGATATTGACCATTACCAGAAGAGATATTCCCCACACCGATGTTCAGGGATATTGACCATTACGAGAAGAGATATTCCCCACACCGATCTTCGAGGATATTGACCATTACCAGAAGAAATATTCCCCACACCGATCTTCAGGGATATTGACCATTACGAGAAGAGATATTTCCCACACCGATCTTCGAGGATATTGACCATTACGAGAAGAGATATTCCCCACACCGATCTTCAGGGATATTGACCATTACCAGAAGAGATATTCCCCACACCGATCTTCAGGGATATTGACCATTACGAGAAGAGATATTTCCCACACCGATCTTCGAGGATATTGACCATTACGAGAAGAGATATTCACAACACCGATCTTCAAGGATATTGACCATTACGAGTAGAGATATTCACAACACCGATCTTCAAGGATATTGACCATTATGAGAAGAGAAATTCCCAACAAAGATCTTCAATGATATTGACCATTATGAGAAGAGATATTCGCAACAAAGATCTTCAAGGATATTGACCATTACGAGGAGAGATATTCCCAACAAAGATCTTCAAGGATATTGACCATTACGAGAAGAGATATTCCCAACACCAATCTTCAAGGATATTGACCACTGCGAGAAAAGATATTCCCCACACCGGTCTTCAAGGATATTGACCATTATGAGAAGAGATATTGCCAACAAAGATCTTCAAGGATATTGACCATTATGAGAAGACATATTCGCAACAAAGATCTTCAAGGATATTGACCATTATGAGAAGAGATATTCCAACAAAGATCTTCAAGGATATTGACCATTACGAGAAGAGATATTCCCAACACCAATCTTCAAGGATATTGACCACTGCGAGAAAAGATATTCCCCACACCGGTCTTCAAGGATATTGACCATTATGAGAAGAGATATTCCCAACAAAGATCTTCAAGGATATTGACCATTATGAGAAGACATATTCGCAACAAAGATCTTCAAGGATATTGACCATTATGAGAAGAGATATTCCCAACACCAATCTTCAAGGATATTGACCACTGCGAGAAAAGATATTCCCCACACCGATCTTCAAGGATATTGACCATTACGAGAAGAGATATTCCCCATACCGATCTTCAGTGACATTGGCCGTTGAATTACGAACACTGAAGGAGCGACCTTCACACTCACTGAGCTACTTCGCGCCACTAATTATAAGCAAATCGAAGTTAACAAATGTGCGCATGCGCCATCAGGCCGAGCATGCGCAAGAGGCAAAAGTGAATCTCAGTCTGAGCATGCGCAAAGGGGACATCTTCTTATAAGCATGCGCTAAAAGAAAATTTTGGGCGAGCTTGTGCAAAAAGAGGATTTCATCCAGTATAAGTGTATGTAGAATCTGGCTTACACTTAAAACATATAATACAAAAACATTAATCCTAAGACTCGCACAAGACATCACACAAGAACAGTGCAAAATACAGTAACTGGTGAAGTAATACAGCAAGAAATCCTCTTCTGCGCAGACTTGGCCAAAATATCACTTTCGCGCATGCTCAGAGTAAGCTACACCTCTGGCGCATGCTCAGAGTAACCTTCACTTCTAGCGCATCAGAGTAAGCTTCATCTTTAGAGTATGCTTACAGTAAGCTTCACTCCTAGAGTATGCTCAGAGTAAGCTTCACCTCAAGCACATGCTTAGAGTAAGCTTCACCCCATGTGCATGCTCAGAGTAAGCTACACCTCTAGTGCATTTTAGAGTAAGCTTCACCTCAAGCGCATGCTCAGAGTAAGCTTCACTCTTAGAGTATGCTCAGAGTAAGCTACACTTCTAGCGCAGACTCAGAGTAAGCTTCACCTCATGAGCATGCTCAGAGTAAGCTTTACCTTTAGTGTATGCTCAGAGTAAACTTCACTTCTAGCTCATGCTCAGAGTAAGCTTCACCTCTAGAGTATACTCAGAGTACCCTTCACTTCTAGCGCATGCTTAGAGTAAGCTTCACCCCCAGCGCAATCTCAGAGTAAACTTCATCCCTAGCGCAATCTCAGAGTAAGCTTCACCTCTAGCACATGCTCACAGTAAGCTTCACCTCTAGTGTATGCGCAGAGTAAGCTTCACCTCATGCGCATGTTCAGAGTAAGTTTCACTTCTGGCGCATGCTCAGAGTAAGCTTCACCTCAAGCGCATGTTCAGAGTAAGCTTCACCTTTAGTGCATGCTCAGAGTAAGCTTCACTTCTGGCTCATGCTTAGAGTAAGCTTCACCTCTAGCGCATGCTCAGAGTAACCTTCACTTCTAGCGCATCAGAGTAAGCTTCATCCCTAGAGTATGCTTACAGTAAGCTTCACTCCTAGAGTATGCTCAGAGTAAGCTACACCTCTAGCGCATGCTCAGAGTAAGCTTCACCTCAAGGGCATGCGCAGAGTAAGCTTCACCCCTAACGCATGCTCAGAGTAACCTTTACCTCTTACGCATGCTTAGAGTAAGCTTCATCTCTAGTGCATGCTCTGAATAAGCCTCACCTCTTGCGCATATTCGGAGTAAGCTTCACCTCTTGCGCATGCTTAGAGTAAGCTTCACCTTTTGCGCTATCTCAGAGTAAGCTTCATCAATGGCGGAATCTCAGTGTAAGCTTCACCTTTAGCGCAATCTCAGAGTAAGCTTCACCTCTTGGACATGTTTAGATTAAGCTTCACCTCTAGCGCATGCTCAGAGTAAGCTTCACCTCTAGCGCATGTTTGGAGTAAACTTCACCCTAGCGCGTGCTCAGAGCAAGCTTTACCTCTTGCGCATGCTCAGAGTAAGCTTTACCTCTGGCGCATACTCAGAGTAACTTTTACAAACAATAAAAATAACTGTGTATGTTAAACTGTTTGTTTCAAATGCTCGGTAGATGACCGGCACATATGTCCTGTACGTAATGATATGTGAGTATGCTGGAACAACAACAAAATTATGGCTGACAGAGAAATTCTGAAAACATTTGGCTTCATCGTCCAGCAAAAAAATACATAAGAAACAAATGTTTTCTTCCATGGGACCAAATCCTTGTTGACCAGTGTTACCGGACTGTGGTTGACGCTTATGTCCAGACCGCTGCCTTCAGGTTGGTCATGTCTTGACCATTATTTTGACTAAATCATCTTAACACTGACTTTATGTTTACACTACACTGGAAGGCTTGAACACAAAGGGTCACTTGCAACATTTTCTGGCAGTGAAATACTCGTATCAACGCTTCCTTCAGTGAATGTTTTGAATTCCATGGTCTCCATCATCCCTTGTTTATTATCATCATTAAGTGATCTGCCTCCGTACCTTCACACTCACATGACTACATAACTACATGACAAGTTCAGTCAACACGAACGTGATAATTAGTGGAAGGTCTTACACAAGTGACCATTGTTAAAGACGAAGGATAAAATGACCCACAACTTGTCCTTCATGTTTCTCCTAAGGTTAAGATAAGGCAATATTCCTTTTACTCAACAATACGGCTTTACATAAAGCATCATCATGCTTGAGCCTTATTCAACTATGAGCATTATAAAGGGTTCAAACTGTTGATGGTTGATGATTCATTGACCATTGGGGAAAAATCTGATAACTTCTTATACGAGACCAGTGGCAAGCCGGCAAGACGGAGTTAATGATTTAACTTGACAACATCCACAAAGGTTTTGGTAACTCTCTAGTTTAACTTGGCACTTTCGTGATCTGTCAAATTATTCATCATTAAACATGTTTGTCTCTTACGGGTATTACAGATATCAACCTGAAGCTTAGGGTGAGGAAATTATAATGCATAAAAGTAACTGACGTCTACAAAAGTATGTAGACAAGGAACATTGATTTATGTAAACAAGTTTCATATGACGTAGTCCTCTCATGATGAAGAAAAGTTCCAGAGTAAAGGTTAAAGTTTGATGATTCGTGAGTCCCTCAAAACAAGATCAAAATATTTTGGTCAGACGTGAACCAGAACAAAAAGATCGTAAAGGGAAGTTTCAAGTCCGATGACCCGTGTGCACTGTAAAATCCAATTAAGAGTTCCAAAGAGATGCTGCAGTTTCACGACCTGGGGCCCCTCAAAAGCTGAACAAATTCGTGTGGCGTTCGTTTAAATGAAAGTTCCAAAGTGAAACTTTGATGGAGTCAGCATGTGCTGAATAAAATCGTAATTTGTCCTCCAGAATGTAATTCAGAAAGTGAAGCTTTATCATGATGACCCATACAGCCAGCTAAAGCTGAATAAAGTAGTTTAGCGTCGGCCAAATTTAAATTCCCAAATTGAAGCTTTACTTTGATAATCCTTGGATCCCAGAAAAACGCAAGAAACTGTCTGGCGTCGGCCAAAATAATACTACCAAGGTGAAGCTTTACTTTGATGAACATTGGAAGCCTCAGAAACTGAGTAAATCGTCTGGCGCAGGCAGAATAAATTTCCGAAAGTGAAGCTTTCTACTGATGCCCCGTGGAGCCGCAAAACTTGAATAAAGTCATATGTGGCGTCGGGCAGAATATTTCCCAAGCTGAAGCTTTACTTTGATGACCTTTATAGCCAGCAGAAGCTGCATAAAACTGTCTTACGTCAGCTAAAATTAAATTCCCAAAGTGATGAATTCCTTCAATTACCCGTGAAGCCCAATGATAAACTGTTAGACTTCGACCAAAATAAAATTCGGAAAGTGAAGCATTATTTTCATGATTCTTGGAGGCCATAAATGATAAATAATATAATCTGGCATCGGCCAAAATATAACCCAAAGTGAAGCTTTAGCATGATGACCAGTGGACAACGCAGAGGATGAATGTAATAATGTGTCGTCGACCAAAATATAATTTCCAAAGTGAAGCTTTATTTCCATAGCCCGCTGAGCCCAGAAAAGCTGCAAAATATTGTATGGCAATAATTTCTGATTTTTCAAATGGTTTTTTCCATCTGTTGGAACTAGTGTAAGTAATTAAAGATATGAAAACCGATGGAAAAGTTCAGTTTAACGCTTTTACGAATGTCTTGCTGCGTGTTTGGGAAGAGCAGTAAACTACAGGAATATATTGGTCTAATGTGCCCTGCTCGTTCAACAGCAGATATTGTATGGTCTGAGACATTATTTCTGGTGGAAGTGGATTCTCTCCGGCATTGCGTAAATCACTTCCACAAACTTGCGCCATTTTGCACAAATACAGATCCGATATGATGCATTTCTCAGCTCTGTTACGTTATGGACCCTAGTCATCCTAACCTAGCCTAGCCTAACTTAAAAGGTGTGGAATAATGTGCAACATTTCTCCTTCATTACAAGTGATAATAAACCTAGGCTATACAGCAACCAGGAACGTCCATATTTGTCTAACTTCTCACATGTCTGTGTCATCTGTCTGCAAACATGTCGACCATTACCATGAGGGCAATTGCGGCTTTTGATTTTGAATATCACACGTTTCCTCTCTGCCGTGAGATCTTCATACTTAAATAAAATGGTGGGCCGTAAGAAATATATGTCCATCAAAGGTCAACTATATGGCTCAATTCCATCATCAGTTTCTAAGAAAACTGAAAAGGTGAGGTGCCAACGAGATTCGAACTCGGATTGCTGGATATGCTAACCCTTACACCATGGGACCTGATAAGAAAAGATGTGATTTCATCTAAATGTTTTACATATAATCAACCAGAGGCCATTCCTCCCTCCCTGCCTGCAGGGTTCAAGGTTTTCTAGAAGGTTCTCGAAGATTCTGGTAAGATCATTACCTTTGAGAGGTCGTCGTTAGATGACAGTCAGGTTCACTCTATGGTTGGTGTTTGTAGTTGGTTGTCCGAGGATGTTGTTATACTTGATCAATTTTGTAATTGTTGACTTTCAGGTAGGAAGTACTCATTTACGATGCATCCTTGTACTCACAACAACCTTATGAGTCACTTCAAGATTTATCTTTACTACAACTTTATCTTCACTACACAATTAAGGTTGAAGTCAATGGTCACATTCACTACAATCTCAACACGACTGGTCTTATACCTAACCCATATCATAACTACATCCATGTACATGTACTTCTTGCAGAATAACGCAGATATCACTGATTTCTGTGAAAGTTGATATATACAGCATTACGTATCTATCAATCTATCTAATATCTGTTTTTTACCTATCTATCTATCTAACTATCTATCTACCTTTCTAAATCAGAAAGTCAACAATAATATCATTAATGATACGTATAACTACGTCCTCTCAATGGCAGTTACTACCCAGAATCTTCGAGAACCTTCTAGAAAACCATAGTTTTCTGGAAGGTTCTAGAAGATTCTGGTGAGATAATTGCCATTGAGAGGACGTTGTTATACTTCATATATCAATGATTCTATTATTGTTGACTTTCAGATAAAGATAGATATATAGATAGATACATAGTTAGATTGATAGATTGATAGAGCGATATTTAGATAGGTATATAGATAGATAAGTTTCATCAATACTGTATCTTACGCCATCTCCTGTTGCTGGACATATGTTGAACCAGCATTGGGAAAACCTCCAGTAGACCTTAATGTAAAGCAAGATAATAACAAAACCTGCAATAAAAGAATACGATCAACTCCCCAGTGCAGAAATATTGTGACCAGAAAGTCTTCTAGCAAGATGTCAGACGCTTCCACGGCAATCACGAACATAGCATGAAATATCTGAAAGTCAACAATAACAAAACTAATGATGATAATGAAACTATAATAAGAAAAATGATAAACATATGGAAAATAGTGTTCTAGATCATGCCTCTAGAAAACAAACTTTAACGAAAACTGTGAAAAGAAATACCCATCTGGCTGATACGACACAGTAAAAGGACCATCCCACAACCAACTCTAAACTGAACCTGACTGTCCCCTAACAACGTCCTCTCAATGGTATTTATCTTACCAGAATCTCGTAGAACTTTCCAGAAAATCAAGAACTCTGCAGGCAAGGAGGGAGGAATGGCCTCTGGCTGCTGATGATAACCACATTATTCTATATATATACTTTTACCTACAACCGAAGGATGACCGGCCAGCCCAAGTGGCTACAGAGGTTGTATCCATGAAAGAAACGGACCCACCAGCAGACGATTTCGGTTGGCAGGTTGTATCGAAGAAGAGGAAAAAGAAGGTTGCCCAACCAGCCCAACCAGAAGGGTGTAGCAAAGAAACGAAAGAAGGCTGCCCAACCAACCTGGGTGGTAGTAAGGATGGCTGCTCCACAACCCCAGGTCGTTAGGCAGATTGTAGCCATGGAAGAAAGGAAGGCTGCTCGTCCAACAGCCCAGGTATCGAGTGAGCGTGTAGCTATGCTGGCTGTCCCACCAGCCCGGGTAGATAGCTACGCCCAGATGGCTATGTCGGGTACAGCAAAGAAGCAAACCCCACAACTACTCCACGAGGTTTGCAAGCCTGCACCCAAAAAGATGAAGACGAAGGTTGCCACACTACCCAATGCACCACCACATGTCTAGAAAGGGAAAAGGTGGACAGAATGGCTGGAGGTCCCACTCCAACAACAAAATCACCTTAGGAGCCAAGTTCCATCCATTATTGAATATATATATATATATATATATATATATATATATATATATATATATATATATATATATATATATATATATATATATATATATATATATATATATATATATATATATATATATATATATATATATACACAAACTACAATGCAACTTACATATGAATAGAATCATCAAGCTTCACTAAATTAACTTTACTATATTTGAATATAAACAAGGTCTAACCGAGGTTACTTGGTTGAGCAAGACGTGAGAATATCATCAAATGGGCCTCCAGCCCTGGGTTGAAATTGTCGTTCTGACGTATTTCGAGTTCAGTGCTGATACAGGACCACTGATTAGAGGACTATCTTGTTAGTCTGTGTAACTTCGCCTGACCCAGTCCACGTCTTCAATGGCCTTCTGTTACTACAAACGGGATTACAAAGGAAAGGCTTCCTTTGTTAGTTTCATGAATACCTTCGTTCAAATGAAGGGAAAGACTATTACTATGAAGCGGTACCTTATCAGCAGGAAAGAGCTGCAGCAACGGTATGAAAGTTACTGCAAGATACATAACGAGCCCGTGGCTTCCAACGTAAACATCGGCCGCCATTTGGGTTCACTCGGCATCATGTGTGACACCAAGATTGGACCCGTTGGGAAACAGGAACGATACTATTCTGGTATCATGTGGCTCGATGGCGCAGGATCACCAACTGAAATGCAAAGAAAATGGAGAAAGCCGCCCAAACGTATCATGAAGGCCGTGCAAGAGAAGATCGAAAGGAATCGGTTGAGAGACGATATCGCTCACAGTATATTGAAATTTATACCCAAAACTTCCCCTGATCTCCAGACACAGCCAGTCACAGAGACCACCAGCCCCGCTTCCCAGACACAGCAAGTCACAGAGACCACCAGCCCCGCTTCCCAGACACAGCAAGTCACAGAGACCACCAGCCCCGCTTCCCAGACACAGCAGGTCATAGAGACCACCAGCCCCGCTCCCCAGACACAACCAGTCACAGAGACCACCAGCCCCGCTCTCCAGACACAGCCAGACACACAAGCCACCAACCCCGTCCCCCACACAGAGCCACAAGATCCTGATATTGAGGAAGCAAATGAATTTCTCGATGATTTTTTGCTTTCACTGGAGAAGAACTGATGAGTTCCTTATAGACAAGACAAAATGTTAAAAAAGGAATCTATATAAGTTCACTTATGGAGTGAGATCTTTGACGGAGCTGTGCTGCCTATAGCAGAGCCTACCAAAGCGTGATCTTTGCTGTCGTGCAGTAACCTCATGAGGGCGGAGTCCGGCTACACTTTCTTTACCGAGGAAAAGATCTCTGCACTAATATTGAGTTTCTCCGTTGGCGTCAGGGTAAACACCCATCCCCCCCGAAGCTTGGTTACCTTTCCGTGGTGGGGGGGACTTCATGGATTGGGCAGTAACAACCATCGTTGGTTGCTTCTGTTCAATCCATGAACGAAAAACCAAGCATCTTGAACGTAATTGTCGTAGAAATTCACTTGGTGTCAAAACTGACGCGAAAGTGGTTGTCTCAATTTTGTCAGAAATGTTTTTGCGTTTCGGCCTGATGGCGGGAGTCGGTTTGGCGCTGTGGTCATGAGGGAATACGAGGAAGATTGGCAACCGTCCCAGAAGTAGCTACAGTGAGGCCCAGCAGCTGTCCCTAATACTGTGGAAGGCACTCATGTAAGGTGTGCAGTGAGGTGCAGCAGTAACAAGGGAAACGGACAACCAAAACAGCAATCTTGATCATCAGGAGGCTATCCAATGCTCAGAGTAGATAAGGACGATTATTGTATGGCTTCGCTCAGAGGATGAAAATCTTAGCCGTGAAAATCAACAAGTGAAATAACTAGTAGTTAGTGGTAGTGAAGTGGAATTACCGTATTTCTGTGGTCTTAATAGTAAAACGAAACTTTTCGTTTTCTCCATCAATCTAGAGGTGTTGTAGACCACCATCCTTAAGGTTGTAAGGTAATGGTAACTACAAGGTTATGACCTCAGCAAATTTGTGATGGAAAGTGCAGGAAATGTGGTAATGTATATAATATGAATTTTTTTTTTTTTTTTTTATACTTTGTCGCTGTCTCCCGCGTTTGCGAGGTAGCGCAAGGAAACAGACGAAAGAAATGGCCCAACCCCCCCCATACACATGTACATACACACGTCCACACACGCAAATATACATACCTACACAGCTTTCCATGGTTTACCCCGGACGCTTCACATGCCTTGATTCAATCCACTGACAGCACGTCAACCCCTGTATACCACATCGCTCCAATTCACTCTATTCCTTGCCCTCCTTTCACCCTCCTGCATGTTCAGGCCCCGATCACACAAAATCTTTTTCACTCCATCTTTCCACCTCCAATTTGGTCTCCCTCTTCTCCTCGTTCACTCCACCTCCGACACATATATCCTCTTGGTCAATCTTTCCTCACTCATTCTCTCCATGTGCCCAAACCATTTCAAAACACCCTCTTCTGCTCTGTCAACCACGCTCTTTTTATTTCCACACATCTCTCTTACCCTTACGTTACTTACTCGATCAAACCACCTCACACCACACATTGTCCTCAAACATCTCATTTCCAGCACATCCATCCTCCTGCGCACAACTCTATCCATATCCCACGCCTCGCAACCATACAACATTGTTGGAACTACTATTCCTTCAAACATACCCATTTTTGCTTTCCGGGATAATGTTCTCGACTTCCACACATTTTTCAAGGCTCCCAAAATTTTCGCCCCCTCCCCCACCCTATGATCCACTTCCGCTTCCATGGTTCCATCCGCTGACAGATCCACTCCCAGATATCTAAAACACTTCACTTCCTCCAGTTTTTCTCCATTCAAACTCACCTCCCAATTGACTTGACCCTCAACCCTACTGTACCTAATAACCTTGCTCTTTTTCACATTTACTCTTAACTTTCTTCTTTCACACACTTTTCCAAACTCAGTCACCAGCTTCTGCAGTTTCTCACATGAATCCGCCACCAGCGCTGTATCATCAGCAAACAACAACTGACTCACTTCCCAAGCTCTCTCATCCCCAACAGACTTCATACTTGCCCCTCTTTCCAAGACTCTTGCATTTACCTCCCTAACAACCCCATCCATAAACAAATTAAACAACCATGGAGACATCACACACCCCTGTCGCAAACCTACATTCACTGAGAACCAATCACTTTCCTCTCTTCCTACACGTACACATGCCTTGCATCCTAGATAAAAACTTTTCACTGCTTCTAACAACTTGCCTCCCACACCATATATTCTTAATACCTTCCACAGATCATCTCTATCAACTCTATCATATGCCTTCTCCAGATCCATAAATGCTACATACAAATCCATTTGCTTTTCTAAGTATTTCTCACATACATTCTTCAAAGCAAACACCTGATCCACACATCCTCTACCACTTCTGAAACCACACTGCTCTTCCCCAATCTGATGCTCTGTACATGCCTTCACCCTCTCAATCAATACTCTCCCATATAATTTACCAGGAATACTCAACAAACTTATACCTCTGTAATTTGAGCACTCACTCTTATCCCCTTTGCCTTTGTACAATGGCACTATGCACGCATTCCGCCAATCCTCACGCACCTCACCATGAGTCATACATACATTAAATAACCTTACCAACCAGTCAACAATACAGTCACCCCCTTTTTTAATAAATTCCACTGCAATACCATCCAAACCTGCTGCCTTGCCGGCTTTCATCTTCCGCAAAGCTTTTACTACCTCTTCTCTGTTTACCAAATCATTTTCCCTAACCCTCTCACTTTGCACACCACCTCGACCCAAACACCCTATATCTGCCACTCTGTCATCAGACACATTCAACAAACCTTCAAAATACTCATTCCATCTCCTTCTCACATCACCACTACTTGTTATCACCTCCCCATTTACGCCCTTCACTGAAGTTCCCATTTGCTCCCTTGTCTTACGCACCCTATTTACCTCCTTCCAGAACATCTTTTTATTCTCCCTAAAATTTACTGATAGTCTCTCACCCCAACTCTCATTTGCCCTTTTTTTCACCTCTTGCACCTTTCTCTTGACCTCCTGTCTCTTTCTTTTATACTTCTCCCACTCAATTGCATTTTTTCCCTGCAAAAATCGTCCAAATGCCTCTCTCTTCTCTTTCACTATATAATATGAATTATATAGTTGTATAATAAATGTGTAATAAAATCTAGTCTTCTCTGTTCCCGTTCATCAATTCAAATACAGGTAAGTTTTTTCTCTAACGAGGTGGGATAAGCTACGTGCACTCGGCTTGTAAATGTGGTGACTTTCCCTTCATTACCACAATGGTGTGCTGAACTGAAGATGTAGAATTGCGTAGACGAAACTAAGATAGGAAATCAATCTACATCAAAAATTGAAGGCGCCGCTGTGTGTGTGTGTGTGTGTGTGTGTGTGTGTGTGTGTGTGTGTTTGTGCGTGTGTGTGTGTGTGTGTGTGTGTGTGTGTGTGTGTGTGTGTGTGTGTATACTACTTTAATCATTATCACGTGAGTCTTTTGAGGAAGGATTTGTACACTCGTGTTGCCCCGTCTCTTAACCTTGTAAGTGTAAAATATGTTTTCACTCCTATGTGCGCTCACACACACACACACACACACACACACACACACACACATAACCTATAATATTATCTAGTATTCTCTTCAGAAGGATATCTTACACCTTAATTATAAAAGCCAAAGAAAAATTTATAAAAACATATACATATATTTCCACACGTGTAGATATATGTTATGTATTGAAATGTGGCGGAAAAATTCCTTATATATTAACAAACGTGATTGAGGACTTAAAGAATCTGGTACAAACATAATGGTTATTGTGATAAATGATTTATCTATGATAAATATGTTTGGTGTTGCATTATAATGGTTGTTCACAACCAAGGTTCTTAAACTTGAATCAGTGAAATACTATAAGAAATAAAAGATCTGTTAAACATAAACATTTATAGTAATTAATCACACAATATATCTTACTGTGGGTATCTAAAAGAAAATCCATTGCAAGGAGCTAGTTTAAGGCAGGAGTATTTCATTTTTTAACAAAATATTTACCTCTACATCCCTTTTCTTTCTTCACCATTTCTTGTGTTTACTACTATCAAGAAATATCTTTTACGTAACATAAAAATTCTGTATAGGTATTTGATTAATGTTCTTCAACGACGCGTTGTATAACTCTTCGTTAGTGAAGTTCATTTCATGTAATGGATCATGCATTACAAAGTTGTGTCTATCCACACAAGTGTTACACGTCTCGGATAAAGATATATTCTAGAGATAGTGTATATCTAACATATATATGTGTTTTATAAATATTTATAAAAAGTTTTCCTGAGGGACAATACCTAAGACTTTCGTATTAAAGTTGATCAGTTGTAAGTGATCAAGCATTACAAAGGTGTGTCCATTGCCACAGGTGCTACTGATCCCGGGTAAAGGTATTTTACCCTTCTAGTTATCTATGCTTCATCTCTGGCTTGATCCTTGCAAGTGATATATATGGTGTGTAATTCTCTTAATTCTTATCATACAATCAATCAGTTGAGGTGCAGAACACGCTGTTCATCCTGGTCACTCCACTCTGTCACATACTATTATTGAAAAGGTGTTACCGGACTCAACCCGTAAGTCGTTACACCAGGAATGACAAGTAACCTTGGGGAAAGGTTGTATCATCGACCAGGGAAGGGAAGAAATAGCACAGTCTCATCGAAAACCTTTTCGTTTCATAGATATGTGCCATCATCCCCTGCTCCTGTGTAGAGTGCAGCAGCCACGAAGGTGTAGGAGCGCCATCAAAGGTGTGCTGGTGATGTGTAGTAATAATAATAATACTGTTCACACCATCAACAATAACCATTTCTCAGGTTTGTCTGTCCTACTTGTCGTCGCTGTACGTAACTCTGTCATTGTATATGTCTTCCTTGAACGTACATCTTCCTATATTTCACTGTCCCAACTATTTAGACAATAATACGTTGAAAGGATTGTTAGGTGACTTTAAAGTGGAACATATAAATGATGAGTGACCTAATGACCTTCCATAGGTCGCTCTCCGTTAGAATCCAACATTGGTCGTAGGAACAAGGACATATATGCAGTGAGAACGTGTATGGTCTTAAAATGATCTTGAACCCCTGGAAAATGTGTTCAGGATGATTTACATAGTGGTTACAGTTTGACGTTTAGCACAGTTATGACCCCAGCAGTTGATAGAACGGAAAGTAAAAAAAAAGAAAAAAGGAAAAATAGGATTACGTATATGGGTCAAATATTTAGTGAGTGTGTATGGCCGTACAGCCATCATCAACAGGTGAAGGTGTTTAACAATATTTGATTGGTGGTTATGACTAACTTGTTGACCTTACTGACTCAGGCGGTCGATGAACCTAAAACCCCAAAACTAACCCACTTTACTATTACTCTGGATATTTGGCTTGACTGACAATGGAGCACCTGGGTTGAACACCAGCACTTGTTACCCTCCTCCTCTCCATCTCTTTCTCTCTTTCTCTTCCTCACACCAACACGAAAACCCTCCAAAAATCCTCACGAATTCCAGCTACCTGCTGGACCTGGATGATCATTTTATGTTGAACTTATGGTTCACCTTCTGGCTTCATGACCTTTAGGTGATAGCCCTTAAATCCAACAACATATATACATCCTGTTATACAACTGATGTTACTGTCTGACGTATGTATGGTGCGGCTTGATGACCTTACCTGCTGATGGTCAAACATGTTATCATGTTGCAAATATCGTGATTCTTATGTTTTGCCGTAAGGTACAGATTCTGGTTTGATAACGGACGGTCAATAACCAGAAAGTTGAACGCTAAACATACCTGCATACATATTGCAGACTACTTATCATAAGAGACCGAGCCAGACAACTACTTGACGAGTCTCTAAACAATATCTGACCTGTAAGACAAGATCAGACAGCGGACTGTCTACAGGTAAGGGCCCGTAACGTGGCAACTCTAACAACGACAGCGAGTGATGGTTAGTCGAGGACCACACGAATCTAACAGTGACAACAAGTGACCGCCAGGCGGAGACAAGGCCATTATGACAGTGATTAAGTGCTACAATTGAACTCTTAGCTAACTGCCTATAACCGCCACTGTTGATTGTTTACTGAGCTGTGTTGACGACCCGCCCCACACCTCTTGTATACGTAAGGCTGGTGAACAGTATATGGTCTCCTCCCAACACAGGTCACGAACATTCTCTCCTCAAGTTACCATGGCGACTGGAGACAGCTCACCTCTGTCGTGGTGCAGGTTCTGCATCTCCGCTTATTCCTTATGTTTCCCAGGTGTGGTCGGGCAGGCAGGCAGGCAGGGGAGGTGGCCTGGGTAAACAGCCTTAGTTAGGTATTTGTTCTTGACTCCAGCCCAATCTTGCCACCGCCGGCCAGCCGGACGTACCAGGTGACACCTTCCCAGGTGTGGCCTCCTGGTTATAGCTCTCCCACTCGGCTTGGCTGGATAGGCAGTGACGTCTTCTATGAGCCACTCATATAGGGTCGTTACTCATACAGGGTTGTTCGGCACCATTTGGGACAAGATGATTTACCTATTGTTTCAGGAACAGAGAAGAATCCATCAGCTGCGTTTTCCAAACAAAATATCATAGATTCATCCCAAGCTTCACTAAACTCCGACATTAGTTTATCATATTCAAGATTAATTCTTGATAGCTCACTAAAATAAAGGTTATTCTCATAGTTTTCTCTTTGTTTTCCCTCAACATCATTTGAAGTAATCACCAGCTGCTTTAATCATATCAAAGGAACTTGTGTTTGTCCCACGTCGTCATATGATTCATTTTTGTCTTTATCATCAAGGCCATTAATCTGTGTCATTGCCTTTGTCATGGTTCTTATTTCCCTGACATTCATTATCACACGTGTTTACAATGTGTCTTGACGGGAATTAATAGCAATTTTTTTTCCTCCGATTAAAGAAGCTAAAACATATACAAGAGGTTAGGTATATTTACATAGTATATTTCTGAATCATTGTTATCGTTAGGTAGACTCCTCTCCAAATTCTTATCAACTAAAAGTCAAATCTTAAAATACAAGGAATTGCACAGAGGAATTCCAACATGAGCAGACAACTGTGACCTAACGAGGCTGTTTGTAATGGTAGCAGAGATCAGGAGGTTATAGATCAGTGGAGTAGGAGGAGACAGACTTGCACATGTTTCACAGAGAATAACCTGTACACTGTGTATGTAACTAAGGAGGAGAAAATAACGTCACTCGTGGATTTGAAGCGAAATGTTTAGTAGATGTATTCTGAGGTACTTTTAGAAAGTTAGAATACAAGGAATGGAGGGTTTCCAGCCCCCCGCTCCCGCCCCCTTCAGTCACCTTCTACGACACATATATTCGCCATTCGCCATTCGCGAATATATATATATATATATTGGAAAGGATCACAATTTTGTGCGTAATCAAGATATTCCTATGAGTCCACTAGGAAAATGAAACACGATAAGTTCCCAAGTGTACTCTCGTGTTATAATCACATCATCAGGGGAGACACAAGAGAGAGAGGAATAAAACAGTCAGTTGATATACAACGAAGAAACGTAGCTAGGACGCTATTTGGTAAACATGCGATTGTCCAAGACAGACTTATCATGTTTCATTTTCCCCGTGGACTCATTAATACATATATATATATATATATATATATATATATATATATATATATATATATATATATATATATACTTCCCACGTATTTCCTGCGTGTCGTAGAAGGCGACGAAAAGGGAAGGGCTGGGAGGGGGGGGGGGGGGGGCGGTGTCTGGAAATCCTCCCCTCTCGTTTTTTTTTTTTTTTTTTCTAAGAGAAAGAACAGAGAAGGGGGCCAGGTGTCTGAAAATCCTCCCCTCTCGTTTTTTTTTTTTTTTTTCTAAGAGAAAGAACAGAGAAGGGGGCCAGGTGAGGATATTCCCTCAAAGGCCCAGTTCTCTGTTCTTAACGCTACCTCGCTAATGAGGGAAATGGCGAATAGTATGGAAATATATATATATATATATATATATATATATATATATATATATATATATATATATATATATATATATATATATATATATATATATATATATATATATATATATATATATATATATATATATCCCTGGGGATAGGGGAGAAAAAACACTTCCAACGCATTCCTCATGTGTCGTAGAAGGTGACTGAAGGGGGCGGGAGCGGGGGGCTGGAAACCCTCCATTCCTTGTATTCTAACTTTCTAAAAGTACCTCAGAATACATCTACTAAACATTTCGCTTCAAATCCAGGAGTGACGTTATTTTCTCCTCCTTAGTTACATACACAGTGTACAGGTTATTCTCTGTGAAACATGTGCAAGTCTGTCTCCTCCTACTCCACTGATCTATGACCTCCTGATCTCTGCTACCATTACAAACAGCCTCGTTAGGTCACAGTTGTCTGCTCATGTTGGAATTCCTCTGTGCAATTCCTTGTATTTTAAGATTTGACTTTTAGTTGATAAGAATTTGGAGAGGAGTCTACCTAACGGTAAGAATGATTCAGAAATATACTATGTAAATATACCGAACCTCTTGTATATGTTTTAGCTTCTTTAATCGGAGGAAAAAAATTGCTATTAATTCCCGTCAAGACACATTGTAAACACGTGTGATAATGAATGTCAGGGAAATAAGAACCATGACAAAGGCAATGACTCAGATTAATGGCCTTGATGATAAAGACAAAAATGAATCATATGACGACGTGGGACAAACACAAGTTCCTTTGATATGATTAAAGCAGCTGGTGATTACTTCAAATGATGTTGAGGGAAAACAAAGAGAAAACTATGAGAATAACCTTTATTTTAGTGAGCTATCAAGAATTAATCTTGAATATGATAAACTAATGTCGGAGTTTAGTGAAGCTTGGGATGAATCTATGATATTTTGTTTGGAAAACGCAGCTGATGGATTCTTCTCTGTTCCTGAAACAATAGGTAAATCATCTTGTCCCAAATGGTGCCGAACAACCCTGTATGAGTAACGACCCTATATGAGTGGCTCATAGAAGACGTCACTGCCTATCCAGCCAAGCCGAGTGGGAGAGCTATAACCAGGAGGCCACACCTGGGAAGGTGTCACCTGGTACGTCCGGCTGGCCGGCGGTGGCAAGATTGGGCTGGAGTCAAGAACAAATACCTAACTAAGGCTGTTTACCCAGGCCACCTGGGGCCCCTGCCTGCCTGCCTGCCCGACCACACCTGGGAAACATAAGGAATAAGCGGAGATGCAGAACCTGCACCACGACAGAGGTGAGCTGTCTCCAGTCGCCATGGTAACTTGAGGAGAGAATGTTCGTGACCTGTGTTGGGAGGAGACCATATACTGTTCACCAGCCTTACGTATACAAGAGGTGTGGGGCGGGTCGTCAACACAGCTCAGTAAACAATCAACAGTGGCGGTTATAGGCAGTTAGCTAAGAGTTCAATTGTAGCACTTAATCACTGTCATAATGGCCTTGTCTCCGCCTGGCGGTCACTTGTTGTCACTGTTAGATTCGTGTGGTCCTCGACTAACCATCACTCGCTGTCGTTGTTAGAGTTGCCACGTTACGGGCCCTTACCTGTAGACAGTCCGCTGTCTGATCTTGTCTTACAGGTCAGATATTGTTTAGAGACTCGTCAAGTAGTTGTCTGGCTCGGTCTCTTATGATAAGTAGTCTGCAATATGTATGCAGGTATGTTTAGCGTTCAACTTTCTGGTTATTGACCGTCCGTTATCAAACCAGAATCTGTACCTTACGGCAAAACATAAGAATCACGATATTTGCAACATGATAACATGTTTGACCATCAGCAGGTAAGGTCATCAAGCCGCACCATACATACGTCAGACAGTAACATCAGTTGTATAACAGGATGTATATATGTTGTTGGATTTAAGGGCTATCACCTAAAGGTCATGAAGCCAGAAGGTGAACCATAAGTTCAACATAAAATGATCATCCAGGTCCAGCAGGTAGCTGGAATTCGTGAGGATTTTTGGAGGGTTTTCGTGTTGGTGTGAGGAAGAGAAAGAGAGAAAGAGATGGAGAGGAGGAGGGTAACAAGTGCTGGTGTTCAACCCAGGTGCTCCATTGTCAGTCAAGCCAAATATCCAGAGTAATAGTAAAGTGGGTTAGTTTTGGGGTTTTAGGTTCATCGACCGCCTGAGTCAGTAAGGTCAACAAGTTAGTCATAACCACCAATCAAATATTGTTAAACACCTTCACCTGTTGATGATGGCTGTACGGCCATACACACTCACTAAATATTTGACCCATATACGTAATCCTATTTTTCCTTTTTTCTTTTTTTTTACTTTCCGTTCTATCAACTGCTGGGGTCATAACTGTGCTAAACGTCAAACTGTAACCACTATGTAAATCATCCTGAACACATTTTCCAGGGGTTCAAGATCATTTTAAGACCATACACGTTCTCACTGCATATATGTCCTTGTTCCTACGACCAATGTTGGATTCTAACGGAGAGCGACCTATGGAAGGTCATTAGGTCACTCATCATTTATATGTTCCACTTTAAAGTCACCTAACAATCCTTTCAACGTATTATTGTCTAAATAGTTGGGACAGTGAAATATAGGAAGATGTACGTTCAAGGAAGACATATACAATGACAGAGTTACGTACAGCGACGACAAGTAGGACAGACAAACCTGAGAAATGGTTATTGTTGATGGTGTGAACAGTATTATTATTATTACTACACATCACCAGCACACCTTTGATGGCGCTCCTACACCTTCGTGGCTGCTGCACTCTACACAGGAGCAGGGGATGATGGCACATATCTATGAAACGAAAAGGTTTTCGATGAGACTGTGCTATTTCTTCCCTTCCCTGGTCGATGATACAACCTTTCCCCAAGGTTACTTGTCATTCCTGGTGTAACGACTTACGGGTTGAGTCCGGTAACACCTTTTCAATAATAGTATGTGACAGAGTGGAGTGACCAGGATGAACAGCGTGTTCTGCACCTCAACTGATTGATTGTATGATAAGAATTAAGAGAATTACACACCATATATATCACTTGCAAGGATCAAGCCAGAGATGAAGCATAGATAACTAGAAGGGTAAAATACCTTTACCCGGGATCAGTAGCACCTGTGGCAATGGACACACCTTTGTAATGCTTGATCACTTACAACTGATCAACTTTAATACGAAAGTCTTAGGTATTGTCCCTCAGGAAAACTTTTTATAAATATTTATAAAACACATATATATGTTAGATATACACTATCTCTAGAATATATCTTTATCCGAGACGTGTAACACTTGTGTGGATAGACACAACTTTGTAATGCATGATCCATTACATGAAATGAACTTCACTAACGAAGAGTTATACAACGCGTCGTTGAAGAACATTAATCAAATACCTATACAGAATTTTTATGTTACGTAAAAGATATTTCTTGATAGTAGTAAACACAAGAAATGGTGACGAAAGAAAAGGGATGTAGAGGTAAATATTTTGTTAAAAAATGAATTGCTCCTGCCTTAAACTAGCTCCTTGCAATGGATTTTGTTTTAGATACCCACAGTAAGATATATTGTGTGATTAATTACTATAAATGTTTATGTTTAACAGATCTTTTATTTCTTATAGTATTTCACTGATTCAAGTTTAAGAACCTTGGTTGTGAACAACCATTATAATGCAACACCAAACATATTTATCATAGATAAATCATTTATCACAATAACCATTATGTTTGTACCAGATTCTTTAAGTCCTCAATCACGTTTGTTAATATATAAGGAATTTTTCCGCCACATTTCAATACATAACATATATCTACACGTGTGGAAATATATGTATATGTTTTTATAAATTTTTCTTTGGCTTTTATAATTAAGGTGTAAGATATCCTTCTGAAGAGAATACTAGATAATATTATAGGTTATGTGTGTGTGTGTGTGTGTGTGTGTGTGCGTGTGTGTGAGCGCACATAGGAGTGAAAACATATTTTACACTTACAAGGTTAAGAGACGGGGCAACACGAGTGTACAAATCCTTCCTCAAAAGACTCACGTGATAATGATTAAAGTAGTATACACACACACACACACACACACACACACACACACACACACACACACACGCACAAACACACACACACACACACACACACACACACACACACACACACACACAGAGCGGCGCCTTCAATTTTTGATGTAGATTGATTTCCTATCTTAGTTTCGTCTACGCAATTCTACATCTTCAGTTCAGCACACCATTGTGGTAATGAAGGGAAAGTCACCACATTTACAAGCCGAGTGCACGTAGCTTATCCCACCTCGTTAGAGAAAAAACTTACCTGTATTTGAATTGATGAACGGGAACAGAGAAGACTAGATTTTATTACACATTTATTATACAACTATATAATTCATATTATATAGTGAAAGAGAAGAGAGAGGCATTTGGACGATTTTTGCAGGGAAAAAATGCAATTGAGTGGGAGAAGTATAAAAGAAAGAGACAGGAGGTCAAGAGAAAGGTGCAAGAGGTGAAAAAAAGGGCAAATGAGAGTTGGGGTGAGAGACTATCAGTAAATTTTAGGGAGAATAAAAAGATGTTCTGGAAGGAGGTAAATAGGGTGCGTAAGACAAGGGAGCAAATGGGAACTTCAGTGAAGGGCGTAAATGGGGAGGTGATAACAAGTAGTGGTGATGTGAGAAGGAGATGGAATGAGTATTTTGAAGGTTTGTTGAATGTGTCTGATGACAGAGTGGCAGATATAGGGTGTTTGGGTCGAGGTGGTGTGCAAAGTGAGATGGTTAGGGAAAATGATTTGGTAAACAGAGAAGAGGTAGTAAAAGCTTTGCGGAAGATGAAAGCCGGCAAGGCAGCAGGTTTGGATGGTATTGCAGTGGAATTTATTAAAAAAGGGGGTGACTGTATTGTTGACTGGTTGGTAAGGTTATTTAATGTATGTATGACTCATGGTGAGGTGCGTGAGGATTGGCGGAATGCGTGCATAGTGCCATTGTACAAAGGCAAAGGGGATAAGAGTGAGTGCTCAAATTACAGAGGTATAAGTTTGTTGAGTATTCCTGGTAAATTATATGGGAGAGTATTGATTGAGAGGGTGAAGGCATGTACAGAGCATCAGATTGGGGAAGAGCAGTGTGGTTTCAGAAGTGGTAGAGGATGTGTGGATCAGGTGTTTGCTTTGAAGAATGTATGTGAGAAATACTTAGAAAAGCAAATGGATTTGTATGTAGCATTTATGGATCTGGAGAAGGCATATGATAGAGTTGATAGAGATGATCTGTGGAAGGTATTAAGAATATATGGTGTGGGAGGCAAGTTGTTAGAAGCAGTGAAAAGTTTTTATCTAGGATGCAAGGCATGTGTACGTGTAGGAAGAGAGGAAAGTGATTGGTTCTCAGTGAATGTAGGTTTGCGACAGGGGTGTGTGATGTCTCCATGGTTGTTTAATTTGTTTATGGATGGGGTTGTTAGGGAGGTAAATGCAAGAGTCTTGGAAAGAGGGGCAAGTATGAAGTCTGTTGGGGATGAGAGAGCTTGGGAAGTGAGTCAGTTGTTGTTTGCTGATGATACAGCGCTGGTGGCGGATTCATGTGAGAAACTGCAGAAGCTGGTGACTGAGTTTGGAAAAGTGTGTGAAAGAAGAAAGTTAAGAGTAAATGTGAAAAAGAGCAAGGTTATTAGGTACAGTAGGGTTGAGGGTCAAGTCAATTGGGAGGTGAGTTTGAATGGAGAAAAACTGGAGGAAGTGAAGTGTTTTAGATATCTGGGAGTGGATCTGTCAGCGGATGGAACCATGGAAGCGGAAGTGGATCATAGGGTGGGGGAGGGGGCGAAAATTTTGGGAGCCTTGAAAAATGTGTGGAAGTCGAGAACATTATCCCGGAAAGCAAAAATGGGTATGTTTGAAGGAATAGTAGTTCCAACAATGTTGTATGGTTGCGAGGCGTGGGATATGGATAGAGTTGTGCGCAGGAGGATGGATGTGCTGGAAATGAGATGTTTGAGGACAATGTGTGGTGTGAGGTGGTTTGATCGAGTAAGTAACGTAAGGGTAAGAGAGATGTGTGGAAATAAAAAGAGCGTGGTTGACAGAGCAGAAGAGGGTGTTTTGAAATGGTTTGGGCACATGGAGAGAATGAGTGAGGAAAGATTGACCAAGAGGATATATGTGTCGGAGGTGGAGTGAACGAGGAGAAGAGGGAGACCAAATTGGAGGTGGAAAGATGGAGTGAAAAAGATTTTGTGTGATCTGGGCCTGAACATGCAGGAGGGTGAAAGGAGGGCAAGGAATAGAGTGAATTGGAGCGATGTGGTATACAGGGGTTGACGTGCTGTCAGTGGATTGAATCAAGGCATGTGAAGCGTCCGGGGTAAACCATGGAAAGCTGTGTAGGTATGTATATTTGCGTGTGTGGACGTGTGTATGTACATGTGTATGGGGGGGGTTGGGCCATTTCTTTCGTCTGTTTCCTTGCGCTACCTCGCAAACGCGGGAGACAGCGACAAAGTATAAAAAAAAAAAAAAAAAATTCATATTATATACATTACCACATTTCCTGCACTTTCCATCACAAATTTGCTGAGGTCATAACCTTGTAGTTACCATTACCTTACAACCTTAAGGATGGTGGTCTACAACACCTCTAGATTGATGGAGAAAACGAAAAGTTTCGTTTTACTATTAAGACCACAGAAATACGGTAATTCCACTTCACTACCACTAACTACTAGTTATTTCACTTGTTGATTTTCACGGCTAAGATTTTCATCCTCTGAGCGAAGCCATACAATAATCGTCCTTATCTACTCTGAGCATTGGATAGCCTCCTGATGATCAAGATTGCTGTTTTGGTTGTCCGTTTCCCTTGTTACTGCTGCACCTCACTGCACACCTTACATGAGTGCCTTCCACAGTATTAGGGACAGCTGCTGGGCCTCACTGTAGCTACTTCTGGGACGGTTGCCAATCTTCCTCGTATTCCCTCATGACCACAGCGCCAAACCGACTCCCGCCATCAGGCCGAAACGCAAAAACATTTCTGACAAAATTGAGACAACCACTTTCGCGTCAGTTTTGACACCAAGTGAATTTCTACGACAATTACGTTCAAGATGCTTGGTTTTTCGTTCATGGATTGAACAGAAGCAACCAACGATGGTTGTTACTGCCCAATCCATGAAGTCCCCCCCACCACGGAAAGGTAACCAAGCTTCGGGGGGGATGGGTGTTTACCCTGACGCCAACGGAGAAACTCAATATTAGTGCAGAGATCTTTTCCTCGGTAAAGAAAGTGTAGCCGGACTCCGCCCTCATGAGGTTACTGCACGACAGCAAAGATCACGCTTTGGTAGGCTCTGCTATAGGCAGCACAGCTCCGTCAAAGATCTCACTCCATAAGTGAACTTATATAGATTCCTTTTTTAACATTTTGTCTTGTCTATAAGGAACTCATCAGTTCTTCTCCAGTGAAAGCAAAAAATCATCGAGAAATTCATTTGCTTCCTCAATATCAGGATCTTGTGGCTCTGTGTGGGGGACGGGGTTGGTGGCTTGTGTGTCTGGCTGTGTCTGGAGAGCGGGGCTGGTGGTCTCTGTGACTGGTTGTGTCTGGGGAGCGGGGCTGGTGGTCTCTATGACCTGCTGTGTCTGGGAAGCGGGGCTGGTGGTCTCTGTGACTTGCTGTGTCTGGGAAGCGGGGCTGGTGGTCTCTGTGACTTGCTGTGTCTGGGAAGCGGGGCTGGTGGTCTCTGTGACTGGCTGTGTCTGGAGATCAGGGGAAGTTTTGGGTATAAATTTCAATATACTGTGAGCGATATCGTCTCTCAACCGATTCCTTTCGATCTTCTCTTGCACGGCCTTCATGATACGTTTGGGCGGCTTTCTCCATTTTCTTTGCATTTCAGTTGGTGATCCTGCGCCATCGAGCCACATGATACCAGAATAGTATCGTTCCTGTTTCCCAACGGGTCCAATCTTGGTGTCACACATGATGCCGAGTGAACCCAAATGGCGGCCGATGTTTACGTTGGAAGCCACGGGCTCGTTATGTATCTTGCAGTAACTTTCATACCGTTGCTGCAGCTCTTTCCTGCTGATAAGGTACCGCTTCATAGTAATAGTCTTTCCCTTCATTTGAACGAAGGTATTCATGAAACTAACAAAGGAAGCCTTTCCTTTGTAATCCCGTTTGTAGTAACAGAAGGCCATTGAAGACGTGGACTGGGTCAGGCGAAGTTACACAGACTAACAAGATAGTCCTCTAATCAGTGGTCCTGTATCAGCACTGAACTCGAAATACGTCAGAACGACAATTTCAACCCAGGGCTGGAGGCCCATTTGATGATATTCTCACGTCTTGCTCAACCAAGTAACCTCGGTTAGACCTTGTTTATATTCAAATATAGTAAAGTTAATTTAGTGAAGCTTGATGATTCTATTCATATGTAAGTTGCATTGTAGTTTGTGTATATATATATATATATATATATATATATATATATATATATATATATATATATATATATATATATATATATATTCAATAATGGATGGAACTTGGCTCCTAAGGTGATTTTGTTGTTGGAGTGGGACCTCCAGCCATTCTGTCCACCTTTTCCCTTTCTAGACATGTGGTGGTGCATTGGGTAGTGTGGCAACCTTCGTCTTCATCTTTTTGGGTGCAGGCTTGCAAACCTCGTGGAGTAGTTGTGGGGTTTGCTTCTTTGCTGTACCCGACATAGCCATCTGGGCGTAGCTATCTACCCGGGCTGGTGGGTCAGCCAGCATAGCTACACGCTCACTCGGTACCTGGGCTGGTGGACGAGCAGCCTTCCTTTCTTCCATGGCTACAATCTGCCTAACGACCTGGGGTTGTGGAGCAGCCATCCTTACTACCACCCAGGTTGGTTGGGCAGCCTTCTTTCGTTTCTTTGCTACACCCTTCTGGTTGGGCTGGTTGGGCAACCTTCTTTTTCCTCTTCTTCGATACAACCTGCCAACCGAAATCGTCTGCTGGTGGGTCCGTTTCTTTCATGGATACAACCTCTGTAGCCACTTGGGCTGGCCGGTCATCCTTCGGTTGTAGGTAAAAGTATATATATAGAATAATGTGGTTATCATCAGCAGCCAGAGGCCATTCCTCCCTCCTTGCCTGCAGAGTTCTTGATTTTCTGGAAAGTTCTACGAGATTCTGGTAAGATAAATACCATTGAGAGGACGTTGTTAGGGGACAGTCAGGTTCAGTTTAGAGTTGGTTGTGGGATGGTCCTTTTACTGTGTCGTATCAGCCAGATGGGTATTTCTTTTCACAGTTTTCGTTAAAGTTTGTTTTCTAGAGGCATGATCTAGAACACTATTTTCCATATGTTTATCATTTTTCTTATTATAGTTTCATTATCATCATTAGTTTTGTTATTGTTGACTTTCAGATATTTCATGCTATGTTCGTGATTGCCGTGGAAGCGTCTGACATCTTGCTAGAAGACTTTCTGGTCACAATATTTCTGCACTGGGGAGTTGATCGTATTCTTTTATTGCAGGTTTTGTTATTATCTTGCTTTACATTAAGGTCTACTGGAGGTTTTCCCAATGCTGGTTCAACATATGTCCAGCAACAGGAGATGGCGTAAGATACAGTATTGATGAAACTTATCTATCTATATACCTATCTAAATATCGCTCTATCAATCTATCAATCTAACTATGTATCTATCTATATATCTATCTTTATCTGAAAGTCAACAATAATAGAATCATTGATATATGAAGTATAACAACGTCCTCTCAATGGCAATTATCTCACCAGAATCTTCTAGAACCTTCCAGAAAACTATGGTTTTCTAGAAGGTTCTCGAAGATTCTGGGTAGTAACTGCCATTGAGAGGACGTAGTTATACGTATCATTAATGATATTATTGTTGACTTTCTGATTTAGAAAGGTAGATAGATAGTTAGATAGATAGATAGGTAAAAAACAGATATTAGATAGATTGATAGATACGTAATGCTGTATATATCAACTTTCACAGAAATCAGTGATATCTGCGTTATTCTGCAAGAAGTACATGTACATGGATGTAGTTATGATATGGGTTAGGTATAAGACCAGTCGTGTTGAGATTGTAGTGAATGTGACCATTGACTTCAACCTTAATTGTGTAGTGAAGATAAAGTTGTAGTAAAGATAAATCTTGAAGTGACTCATAAGGTTGTTGTGAGTACAAGGATGCATCGTAAATGAGTACTTCCTACCTGAAAGTCAACAATTACAAAATTGATCAAGTATAACAACATCCTCGGACAACCAACTACAAACACCAACCATAGAGTGAACCTGACTGTCATCTAACGACGACCTCTCAAAGGTAATGATCTTACCAGAATCTTCGAGAACCTTCTAGAAAACCTTGAACCCTGCAGGCAGGGAGGGAGGAATGGCCTCTGGTTGATTATATGTAAAACATTTAGATGAAATCACATCTTTTCTTATCAGGTCCCATGGTGTAAGGGTTAGCATATCCAGCAATCCGAGTTCGAATCTCGTTGGCACCTCACCTTTTCAGTTTTCTTAGAAACTGATGATGGAATTGAGCCATATAGTTGACCTTTGATGGACATATATTTCTTACGGCCCACCATTTTATTTAAGTATGAAGATCTCACGGCAGAGAGGAAACGTGTGATATTCAAAATCAAAAGCCGCAATTGCCCTCATGGTAATGGTCGACATGTTTGCAGACAGATGACACAGACATGTGAGAAGTTAGACAAATATGGACGTTCCTGGTTGCTGTATAGCCTAGGTTTATTATCACTTGTAATGAAGGAGAAATGTTGCACATTATTCCACACCTTTTAAGTTAGGCTAGGCTAGGTTAGGATGACTAGGGTCCATAACGTAACAGAGCTGAGAAATGCATCATATCGGATCTGTATTTGTGCAAAATGGCGCAAGTTTGTGGAAGTGATTTACGCAATGCCGGAGAGAATCCACTTCCACCAGAAATAATGTCTCAGACCATACAATATCTGCTGTTGAACGAGCAGGGCACATTAGACCAATATATTCCTGTAGTTTACTGCTCTTCCCAAACACGCAGCAAGACATTCGTAAAAGCGTTAAACTGAACTTTTCCATCGGTTTTCATATCTTTAATTACTTACACTAGTTCCAACAGATGGAAAAAACCATTTGAAAAATCAGAAATTATTGCCATACAATATTTTGCAGCTTTTCTGGGCTCAGCGGGCTATGGAAATAAAGCTTCACTTTGGAAATTATATTTTGGTCGACGACACATTATTACATTCATCCTCTGCGTTGTCCACTGGTCATCATGCTAAAGCTTCACTTTGGGTTATATTTTGGCCGATGCTAGATTATATTATTTATCATTTATGGCCTCCAAGAATCATGAAAATAATGCTTCACTTTCCGAATTTTATTTTGGTCGAAGTCTAACAGTTTATCATTGGGCTTCACGGGTAATTGAAGGAATTCATCACTTTGGGAATTTAATTTTAGCTGACGTAAGACAGTTTTATGCAGCTTCTGCTGGCTATAAAGGTCATCAAAGTAAAGCTTCAGCTTGGGAAATATTCTGCCCGACGCCACATATGACTTTATTCAAGTTTTGCGGCTCCACGGGGCATCAGTAGAAAGCTTCACTTTCGGAAATTTATTCTGCCTGCGCCAGACGATTTACTCAGTTTCTGAGGCTTCCAATGTTCATCAAAGTAAAGCTTCACCTTGGTAGTATTATTTTGGCCGACGCCAGACAGTTTCTTGCGTTTTTCTGGGATCCAAGGATTATTTAACAAAGTAAAGCTTCAATTTGGGAATTTAAATTTGGCCGACGCTAAACTACTTTATTCAGCTTTAGCTGGATGTATGGGTCATCATGATAAAGCTTCACTTTCTGAATTACATTCTGGAGGACAGATTACGATTTTATTCAGCACATGCTGACTCCATCAAAGTTTCACTTTGGAACTTTCATTTAAACGAACGCCACACGAATTTGTTCAGCTTTTGAGGGGCCCCAGGTCGTGAAACTGCAGCATCTCTTTGGAACTCTTAATTGGATTTTACAGTGCACACGGGTCATCGGACTTGAAACTTCCCTTTACGATCTTTTTGTTCTGGTTCACGTCTAACCAAAATATTTTGATCTTGTTTTGAGGGACTCACGAATCATCAAACTTTAACCTTTACTCTGGAACTTTTCTTCATCATGAGAGGACTACGTCATATGAAACTTGTTTACATAAATCAATGTTCCTTGTCCACATACTTTTGTAGACGTCAGTTACTTTTATGCATTATAATTTCCTCACCCTAAGCTTCAGGTTGATATCTGTAATACCCGTAAGAGACAAACATGTTTAATGATGAATAATTTGACAGATCACGAAAGTGCCAAGTTAAACTAGAGAGTTACCAAAACCTTTGTGGATGTTGTCAAGTTAAATCATTGACTCCGTCTTGCCGGCTTGCCACTGGTCTCGTATAAGAAGTTATCAGATTTTTCCCCAATGGTCAATGAATCATCAACCATCAACAGTTTGAACCCTTTATAATGCTCATAGTTGAATAAGGCTCAAGCATGATGATGCTTTATGTAAAGCCGTATTGTTGAGTAAAAGGAATATTGCCTTATCTTAACCTTAGGAGAAACATGAAGGACAAGTTGTGGGTCATTTTATCCTTCGTCTTTAACAATGGTCACTTGTGTAAGACCTTCCACTAATTATCACGTTCGTGTTGACTGAACTTGTCATGTAGTTATGTAGTCATGTGAGTGTGAAGGTACGGAGGCAGATCACTTAATGATGATAATAAACAAGGGATGATGGAGACCATGGAATTCAAAACATTCACTGAAGGAAGCGTTGATACGAGTATTTCACTGCCAGAAAATGTTGCAAGTGACCCTTTGTGTTCAAGCCTTCCAGTGTAGTGTAAACATAAAGTCAGTGTTAAGATGATTTAGTCAAAATAATGGTCAAGACATGACCAACCTGAAGGCAGCGGTCTGGACATAAGCGTCAACCACAGTCCGGTAACACTGGTCAACAAGGATTTGGTCCCATGGAAGAAAACATTTGTTTCTTATGTATTTTTTTGCTGGACGATGAAGCCAAATGTTTTCAGAATTTCTCTGTCAGCCATAATTTTGTTGTTGTTCCAGCATACTCACATATCATTACGTACAGGACATATGTGCCGGTCATCTACCGAGCATTTGAAACAAACAGTTTAACATACACAGTTATTTTTATTGTTTGTAAAAGTTACTCTGAGTATGCGCCAGAGGTAAAGCTTACTCTGAGCATGCGCAAGAGGTAAAGCTTGCTCTGAGCACGCGCTAGGGTGAAGTTTACTCCAAACATGCGCTAGAGGTGAAGCTTACTCTGAGCATGCGCTAGAGGTGAAGCTTAATCTAAACATGTCCAAGAGGTGAAGCTTACTCTGAGATTGCGCTAAAGGTGAAGCTTACACTGAGATTCCGCCATTGATGAAGCTTACTCTGAGATAGCGCAAAAGGTGAAGCTTACTCTAAGCATGCGCAAGAGGTGAAGCTTACTCCGAATATGCGCAAGAGGTGAGGCTTATTCAGAGCATGCACTAGAGATGAAGCTTACTCTAAGCATGCGTAAGAGGTAAAGGTTACTCTGAGCATGCGTTAGGGGTGAAGCTTACTCTGCGCATGCCCTTGAGGTGAAGCTTACTCTGAGCATGCGCTAGAGGTGTAGCTTACTCTGAGCATACTCTAGGAGTGAAGCTTACTGTAAGCATACTCTAGGGATGAAGCTTACTCTGATGCGCTAGAAGTGAAGGTTACTCTGAGCATGCGCTAGAGGTGAAGCTTACTCTAAGCATGAGCCAGAAGTGAAGCTTACTCTGAGCATGCACTAAAGGTGAAGCTTACTCTGAACATGCGCTTGAGGTGAAGCTTACTCTGAGCATGCGCCAGAAGTGAAACTTACTCTGAACATGCGCATGAGGTGAAGCTTACTCTGCGCATACACTAGAGGTGAAGCTTACTGTGAGCATGTGCTAGAGGTGAAGCTTACTCTGAGATTGCGCTAGGGATGAAGTTTACTCTGAGATTGCGCTGGGGGTGAAGCTTACTCTAAGCATGCGCTAGAAGTGAAGGGTACTCTGAGTATACTCTAGAGGTGAAGCTTACTCTGAGCATGCGCGAAAGTGATATTTTGGCCAAGTCTGCGCAGATGAGGATTTCTTGCTGCATTACTTCACCAGTTACTGTATTTTGCACTGTTCTTGTGTGATGTCTTGTGCGAGTCTTAGGATTAATGTTTTTGTATTATATGTTTTAAGTGTAAGCCAGATTCTACATACACTTATACTGGATGAAATCCTCTTTTTGCACAAGCTCGCCCAAAATTTTCTTTTAGCGCATGCTTATAAGAAGATTTCCCCTTTGCGCATGCTCAGACTGAGATTCACTTTTGCCTCTTGCGCATGCTCGGCCTGATGGCGCATGCGCACATTTGTTAACTTCGATTTGCTTATAATTAGTGGCGCGAAGTAGCTCAGTGAGTGTGAAGGTCGCTCCTTCAGTGTTCGTAATTCAACGGCCAATGTCACTGAAGATCGGTGTGGGGAATATCTCTTCTCGTAATGGTCAATATCCTTGAAGATCGGTGTGGGGAATATCTCTTCTCGCAGTGGTCAATATCCTTGAAGATCGGTGTGGGGAATATCTCTTCTCGTAATGGTCAATATTCCTGAAGATCGGTGTGGGGAATATCTCTTCTCGTAATGGTCAATATCCTGAAGATCGGTGTGGGGAATATCTCTTCTCGTAATGGTCAATATCCTTGAAGATCGGTGTGGGGAATATCTCTTCTCGTAATGGTCAATATCCTGAAGATCGGTGTGGGGAATATCTCTTCTCGTAATGGTCAATATCCCTGAAGATCGGTGTGGGGAATATCTCTTCTCGTAATGGTCAATATCCCTGAAGATCGGTGTGGGGAATATCTCTTCTCGTAATGGTCAATATCCTGAAGATCGGTGTGGGGAATATCTCGTCTCGTAATGGTCAATATCCCTGAAGATCGGTGTGGGGAATATCTCTTCTCATAATGGTCAATATCCCTGAAGATCGGTGTGGGGAATATCTCGTCTCGTAATGGTCAATATCCCTGAAGATCGGTGTGGGGAATATCTCGTCTCGTAATGGTCAATATCCTTGAAGATCGGTGTGGGGAATATCTCTTCTGGTAATGGTCAATATCCCTGAAGATCGGTGTGGGGAATATCTCTTCTGGTAATGGTCAATATCCCTGAAGATCGGTGTTGTGAATATCTCTTCTCGTAATGGTCAATATCCTCGAAGATCGGTGTGGGGAATATCTCGTCTCGTAATGGTCAATATCCCTGAAGATCGGTGTGGGGAATATCTCGTCTCGTAATGGTGCAGTACAATACCTGAACTTCAGGTGTCTGTGAATAAATCATCCATTTCGTTATGACAAAATTATAAAGAAACATTTGTGTGGAGACAGAGTCCCAGTGCTTGATTGATCACTTGAATTATGTGATTGGTTAATATATCTACAAATGTGGCCACTTGGTTGTGTGTTCACTTGTTCCACTGGTTTAAGGTGAACGACTCCACTTCGTAAACAACTGTGTGTGTGTGTGTGTGTGTGTGTGTGTGTGTATGTGTGTGTGTTCTCACTCGTTTGTGAGGTCATTATACATCGTTGTGAGGTGAACTCTGAAATGGTTGTAGATTCCTCACTATGAAATTAATGAAAGTCAATTAGGCCAGAGATTATATCCTAGTTACCGAGTGATGGAGGGAAGGCAAGATAATTGTTGTCCTTCCCAGACTGAGCCCAGGACACTGACAACATTGTTGTCCTTCCCAGACTGAGCACAGGACACTGACAACATTGCCACCACCCAGACTGAGCCCAGGAAACTGACAACATTGTTGTCCTTCCCAGACTGAGCCCAGGACACTGACAACATTGTTGTCCTTCCCAGACTGAGCCCAGGACACTGACAACATTGTTGTCCTTCCCAGACTGAGCCCAGGACACTGACAACATTGTTGTCCTTCCCAGACTGAGCCCAGGACACTGACAACATTCTTGTCCTTCCCAGACTGAGCCCAGGACACTGACAACATTGTTGTCCTTCCCAGATTGAGCCCAGGACACTGACAACATTGTTGTCCTTCCCAGACTGAGCCCAGGACACTGACAACATTGTTGTCCTTCCCAGACTGAGCCCAGGACACTGACAATATTGTTGTCCTTCCCAGACTGAGCCCAGGACACTGACAACATTGTTGTCCTTCCCAGATTGAGCCCAGGACACTGACAACATTGTTGTCCTTCCCAGACTGAGCCCAGGACACTGACAACATTGTTGTCCTTCCCAGACTGAGCCCAGGACACTGACAACATTGTTGTCCTTCCCAGACTGAGCCCAGGACACTGACAACATTGTTGTCCTTCCCAGACTGAGCCCAGGACACTGACAACATTGCCACCACCCAGACTGAGCCCAGGAAACTGACAACATTGTTGTCCTTCCCAGACTGAGCCCAGGACACTGACAACATCGTTGTCCTTCCCAGACTGAGCCCAGGACACTGACAACATTGTTGTCCTTCCCAGACTGAGCCCAGGACACTGACAACATTGTTGTCCTTCCCAGACTGAGCCCAGGACACTGACAACATTCTTGTCCTTCCCAGACTGAGCCCAGGACACTGACAACATTGTTGTCCTTCCCAGATTGAGCCCAGGACACTGACAACATTCTTGTCCTTCCCAGACTGAGCCCAGGACACTGACAACATTGTTGTCCTTCCCAGACTGAGCCCAGGACACTGACAATATTGTTGTCCTTCCCAGACTGAGCCCAGGACACTGACAACATTGTTGTCCTTCCCAGATTGAGCCCAGGACACTGACAACATTGTTGTCCTTCCCAGACTGAGCCCAGGACACTGACAACATTGTTGTCCTTCCCAGACTGAGCCCAGGACACTGACAACATTGTTGTCCTTCCCAGACTGAGCCCAGGACACTGACAACATTGTTGTCCTTCCCAGACTGAGCCCAGGACACTGACAACATTGCCACCACCCAGACTGAGCCCAGGACACTGACAACATTGTTGTCCTTCCCAGACTGAGCCCAGGACACTGACAACATTGTTGTCCTTCCCAGACTGAGCCCAGGACACTGACAACATTGTTGTCCTTCCCAGACTGGGCCCAGGACACTGACAACATTGCCACCACCCAGACTGAGCCCAGGACACTGACAACATTGTTGTCCTTCCCAGACTGAGCCCAGGACACTGACAACATTGCCACCACTGCTGTCATGGAGCAGCCACAGTCATCACCACATCTTCCACAGGATATTGCTCATCGCTGACCACCACTTCCACCACAGATCTGTAATCACCTCGTTAAGGTAAGTGATGTCTCCATGTTGTGTTGTCTATATGGAGTCCGGGGTAGGAGCGCCCTGCTGGAGTAGGTAGAGGTAAACTGGGGGTAGGAGCCCCCTGCTGGAGTAGGTAGAGGTAAACTGGGGGTAGGAGCGCCCTGCTGGAGTAGGTAGAGGTAAACTAGGGGTAGGAGCCCCCTGCTGGAGTAGGTAGAGGTAAACTGGGGGTAGGAGCCCCCTGCTGGAGTAGGTAGAGGTAAACTGGGGGTAGGAGCGCCCTGCTGGAGTAGGTAGAGGTAAACTGGGGGTAGGAGCCCCCTGCTGGAGTAGGTAAACCAGGCGTAGGTGAAGCCCTTGATTCTTGGGTCAGGTGTATTACTTGGGTTTACTTGCTCAGGTACGTTACCGGACTGTGGCTGACGCTTATGTCCAGACCGCTGCCTTCAGGTTGGTCATGTCTTGACCATTATTTTGACTAAATCATCTTAACACTGACTTTATGTTTACACTACACTGGAAGGCTTGCACACAAAGGGTCACTTGCAACATTTTCTGGCAGTGAAATACTCGTATCAACGCTTCCTTCAGTGAATGTTTTGAATTCCATGGTCTCCATCATCCTTTGTTTATTGTCATCATTAAGTGATCTGCCCCCGTACCTTCACACTCACATGACTACATAACATAATAATACTTGATCACAATAGCTGTTCAATATCTTATACACCTCCACCATCTGACCTGTCTGGTATCTTCATAGATTCCCAATTAGTTGATTGGGACGTGCAGGAAGGTCTAACTACAATTCTAATATTCTGTGCTTCTCTTTTGAGAGTTAAAAACTACACAAAAGGGGTGGATGTCGGTAAGCGACCTAAACTACGTGTTGATAGTGAAAGAAGTGTTTAATCGAAGTAAGATCGTATGGACAGAGGAAGAGGAAGACTCAGATCAGACTGCTGATAGCAAAGGCGGAAATAAGTTGAGAGATGGCAGAAAGACGATGGTTCGATACCGAACCTTACCGAACCTGAAGCACAGAAACCTCCCAGCACCGCTCAACCTTCCAGTGCGCCCTGTCAGACGGGAGCAATGGGCAGCCCTGCCAAGGCGTCCACCGCCCGCCCGACAACCCGCCCTCAGGAACTGGTACCTGCCCGGGAGCCACGGGAGAACAGCCTAGTCCCGCACACCCTAAGCCAACAAAGGGGAGATGACCTTCGCCTGCCCGGCGGCCGACACCAGATGTACAAGGCAGGCCCGATTATGTTACCCTGTGCTCTTGGACCACATTCGATAGAGGGAATGCGTCCAGGTTAGGGCTTTGACACTGCACACCTCCAGGTCCCGGTGTGTCAGCCCTAGCCCAATGAGAGCACTCGCACTCTCTTGACACCATGCACCTCGCCAGTTGACAGTGGCTGATGTTAGGTGCACGGTGTCTTTGCCGGTTAGATCCCGTACGCTCTGTAGGACTTCCGGGGTGCCGTAATAACTGCACTTGTGTCGATGTGCAGTTGAGAGTGCGAGGTGGACACCAGAGACCTGGATATCAATTATCCAGGCCTCTGTACCTTTAGAAGCCACGATGTCCGGCTTTCTAAAGGACCCCGCAATAGGGATGCGAGGCTCACAGACCACTTGGTACCCCCTCTGCCTCAGCCGTCCGGCCAAATATGCACAGATGTTGTCGTGCCGTCTGACACGACCCCCATGGGTACGAGGGCACATCTGAGCGATGTGCCCCAGTGTCCCAGGTTTACGACAGGTGTCACAGAGGCCGTTGATCTCGGGCCGGCCTCTGGACGCCCTGGCTGGGGTCGGCAGCACGCCTATCCTGACTTGGACGGCCTTCACATTGTCCGAGCCGGACAGGAAACGGTTCCCGCTGGTGACCCATCTGCTAACCTGAGGCACGGCAGCAGATGGAGCGAGAGCCGCTCCGTCAACAGTACTGACTAAGTTGGACCTCCATGCGTGCAGGCGTTCGGTCTTGTTACCCGCCTGCCGACCAGCAATGCGTGCGGGTCCGGCCCAGCGCTGCAGTTTGCTCATTACTGCAGGCTCCCGAACTACCGCATGAATCACCGGGTCGGTCGAGGTGAGTAACTTCTCGAACCGCGCTTGTTTATTAAGACGGACGGTCGAGACAAAGTCCGGTATACCCAAGCCCCCATCTCCTGTAGCCGAGTGAAAGTATGCGCAGGGCACGTCATGGGCTAGGCGGAGCCAGCGGCGGACTGCCACTCGCACCTGCCTGTCCATACGTGCTAACTGCGTCTTATAAACTTCACCTAGCACCAGTCGATGAATGAGCTTGGGCACCAAGTGTCCCACAAGCAACGCAGCTCTTTGCTGAGGTTTTAGAGGGGCTCTGCTGATGTTTAGGAGCCCCTCTTCTAGCAGGGCGCCGTAGGACTTCCGCCGCCCCTTAGATCCGACCAAGATGCCGAGGTACTTGTACTCGTCCTCAGCATTCATGGAACCGACAGCGCTGCCCAAGACTTGGAATGTCCTCTGTTGATTGACATACCAAGTCTTGCGTTTGCCGTCGACTTCCATGCTGAGGGTACGGCACTTTCCCGGGTTGACTTGAAGTCCACCCCCCGCAAGGGTCTCAGCCATGACATCAATTGCCTTCTGGAGGCCAGTGGGCGTCTGTGCTACCAGAACCAGATCATCAGCAAACGCAAGTGCTGATACCCGTTGGTCACCCAATTTCACTCCCACGCCTGTCTCTTTTACTCTTGTGATTCCCTCGTCAATCACAAGGTTAAAAAGGATAGGCGATAAGGGATCACCTTGTTTGACCCCACGAGTCATATTCACCTTGTCCGCATTATCGTCGCTTCCTTCAATGTGGGTGAAGGCCCGGTCGTACGACGACATAATATATGCCCTGACAGCGGCAGGAATGCCTTTCCGCGACATAGCCCGCTCGATATTGCATTTTCTTTTAGATACCCAGAGGAAAATATATTCTGTTTTTCATTTATATATATGTTTATGTTTTCCACAACTTCTTTTTTAAAATCTTAATCTTTTAGGATTCAGGTTTAATGATCTTGGTTCTGAACAATCATTATAATGCAACACAATACATATTTATCATAAACAAATCATTTATCACAGTAAACATTATGTTTGTACCAGATTCTATAAGTCCTCCGTCACGTTTGTTAATATGTAAGAGATTTTTCCGTCACTGACAAGTGGCACCGTGGTGTAGTGGTTAGCACATCTGTCTCTTAAACAGTTGCTTCAGGCTCGATTCCCGGCGGGGCCTTTGTTTTCAGTATTTTTTTGTGATTGTAAATACTCATAGAAGGGTTCTCTCTCTCTCTCTCTCTCTCTCTCTCTCTCTCTCTCTCTCTCTCTCTCTCTCTCTCTCTCTCTCTCTCTCTCTCTCTCTCTCTCTCTCTCGACAGGTAAGCTGATATGTGCTGGGTGGGTGTGTGGGGTGCAGAGTGGCTCGCCGTCATATGGCAAGAACTTCATCGCTCTCACTCAGTCACGCAATCTACATTCATAGTGGCTGGCTGGGGAGAGAGAGAGAGAGAGAGAGAGAGAGAGAGAGAGAGAGAGAGAGAGAGAGAGAGAGAGAGAGAGAGAGAGAGAGAGAGAGAGAGAGAGAGAGAGAGAGAGAGGGGGGGGGGGGGGGGAATTCTCTCTTATAGGTTCATCTAACGAGATTTTGCCAAAAGGCCGGACAAGCGCGTAACGCTCTCCGCAGAAAAATAGTCACGAAGAAAAAGATCAAAGTGGTGGGAGTAAGGTGTTGTGATGTGTTATGTCTGGGAAGGAGAGGTTGTATGTTTGTGGAGTGAGAGCCAGCAGACAACGTCTGGGTGAGACAGGAAGGTAAGAAAGCTGCCTGAGTCAGAGGAGTGGTAATTAACAGCCACTAAAATGCCACGTGGTGCCTGGAAACTGTAGTGACGTAAGTGACATGGGGGCCTGCATGGGTCTGCTGGTGGTGGCGGGGTTGTCGTCAGAGACCAAATATAAATGTTGATGTTGCATGACATTAAGGTGAGGCTGTTGTGTGGTGTGGCGGGAAAGGTAGTATAATATTGGAAACTGGTAATGTGGTATCGTACTCAGGCATGAAGCTCTGAAAGATCTGTGTGGCTGAACACGACGGCGCGACCTTCAGGTATTATGATGGCCTGACCTTTGACCTGACCATTAAGGTTATACTTGCATGTATGTACGTAACCGTAAGTATGTTTTCCTTTGTTATTATGTGTTTGCAGTATACATTTGACTGGCTGGTGATCTCAATGGTGTCTGTGCTAAGGCCTGGCGAAAACATTTGGACCTACAAGCATAAAAGAAAGTTCTGGAGGCAAGTGTAGAGAAGGAAATTCTTGTGAATATTTCATGTGTGCTTCCATCATGCAGACCACAGTGTTGTTGGGTCAGGCTGGAGGTTTGGAGTGGCAAAGGAGAGACTGGACTTGATGACTTGTGTATGGGAACGAGAGACTGACGTGGTACCATGATTAAGACATTAGTATGTAATTACTTATCTTTCTCTTCCCTTGAAGAAATGTTTCTCCTTTGTAAGGCGCCAGTGTTTAGAATTTAGATTTTTGACTTGCTTGCCAGTTTGCATCTATATAGACTTCATATTTAAGTTCAAGATGGTGATCAGTACACCTGCACCCTGAGCCACCGACTCTCGCTCCACTTACAAGAAGGTGGAATCAAACATCATCATGAACAAAAGCATGGAACGAGACTAACGAGGGAGATTATAATGAATAACATCAAAATCATTACTAGTTGTAGTGATCGCTGGAGACTACACAGATTAGAAGCCATTCACATAAGAGAGGAAGCCCCTGTCATCAACATCCAGACAAACATGACCACAGCCTTATAGCTCTATGATGGCCCGCCAATAGGACGTAAAGCTGATAATGCCTTGTCAAATTCCCGATTGCTCAGATGTGATTAATTACTGTGTTGTTACAAACATTCCATTATACAAAGGAATGTAAAGGTATCCATACAGCAGTGGACCACTGGGTCACTTCGAGGCTGATGGCGATAGTGGAAGATATCAGGAACTCACACATTAGTGTAGTGGAAGATATCAGGAACTCACACATTAGTGTAGTGGAAGATATCAGGAACTCACACATTAGTGTAGTGGAAGATATCAGGAACTCACACATTAGTGTAGTGGAAGAAATCAGGAACTCACACATTAGTGTAGTGGAAGATATCAGGAACTCACACATTAGTGTAGTGGAAGATATCAGGAACTCACACATTAGTGTAGTGGAAGATATCAGGAACTCACACATTAGTGTAGTGGAAGATATCAGGAACTCACACATTAGTGTAGTGGAAGACATACAGATAATCTAAAGATAAACCTGTATATTGTCAGTGTGACTAATGATGAGTCGCAAATAATGTTAGTCTTGAACTTGAAGGTAAATATTTATCAAGTTTATTGTGAAACGTATTTATAATGCTGCTTCCAACCACTCTAACTGGTACATTATTCCATGTTAACAATCATATTGAAGATAAAATACTTCACCTCATCTGAGGTCAAACGTTTGCCCACCATCATTACGACGAGTGACATCAGACGTGACGTCATTAGTAGATAGATATCTATACCTCATAGTGATTTTTGTTGGTAATACAGACAGTTAGTTTCGCTCTATTTCCAATGAACGTAACTTTAAAGTAAAGTACACACGGTAAAAATGTATCTTCCCGGATGTGTCCGATGAATTTAGAAATGATCAATACGACTCGTGTTGTCTGGGTAGGTTTGGTGAGTGTGAATGTGGACATGTTTGCTCATAATTATGGCAACTCATCTTTATTGTTAATTCCATCGAAATATGAAATCAATATACAATTCAATATCACAGTTTGTCCCAGCATTGGCACAGGGTCTTATTATATGATCATGATGAAATTGGTTCATAGTTAGACCTGCCAAGTCTCCTCAAATATGGAATGTTTCTAATTGTTGGATTCACCAGGTCTCCATATGAGTGGTCTGTACCATGACAGGTCGCTAGGTCTATGCTTGGTACGGGCCCTCACCTCAACCCGGCTCTTTATCTGATCTTGACTAACAGGTAGTTTGTTGTTAGGGAGGCTGGCTGCCTGGCTGGCACAGGGCTTTACAATATGACGGATCTCTTTGAACCAGGTAAACATACATGTGTATTATTGGAGTGATCAGAATATCTCCTTTATGACCAAACAATTTAATGGTAGTATTTCGTATAGAGTCAATGTAATGTTGGTATATTTGAAAACATATGAACAGTCATAAAGCCTGAATCCATAGTATATGTCAAACATTAAAGTTATATACATGTTGACTTTTATCATTACCAGTACAACATTGGTGAACTAATGGTCTTCAACCGGCGGTATGCACAACCTCAACAATCAGGAGTTGTTCATTATTTCTGTTATAAAGACTCAGGTACGTCATCCAAGGTAATGATTACTATCTTCTTTACAAGGATCACTTAAACTTGGAATAAAATGATGATAAATTAAGAACCATATGTATATATATATATATAAACATGGAGATATATGTATCTACTTGAGTCAGACGAATGCGTTATATACTTGAGAATGTGACTGACAACTTAAAGAATAATGTACAAACATGATAGTTGATGTGATAAAGGATTTATAACAAATATGTAGTGTGTTGCATCAAAATGGTTCTTAAAAACGAAGGCCTTTTAGCCAGTAAAGATGATAAGAAATTGAAAAAAGGTGTTAAAAGCATCATAATTATAAGCCTCAGAATATATCATCCTCTGGATATCTAAAATAAAATCCATCACAAAAATAACCAGGTTAAAACAGGATTCATTCAGCATTTAAGAAAATATGTACTTTCCCTCTCCTTATCTCCTATCATTATTTCTTATGTTTACTTCCAACAAATGTCTTGTATACCATATAAAGATTCGTTATAGGTATTTGGTGAATATTGTCCAGCGACGCGTTGTATAACTCTCTGTTGTCAAAGTTCACGGGTGGAGTAGATCATATATTACAAAGCTGTGTCTCTCCACACAGATGTTACACGTCCCAGGTTAAGATATTTCCTTGATATGGCGTTTATCTAACATAGATATGTCTTCTATAAAGATTTGTAAACACGTTCTCCTGCGGGTCGATACCTAACGCTTTCGTATTAATCATTTGTAAGTGACCAAGCATTACAAAGTTGTGTCACTTCCCACAATCTGTTTCATTAATCATTCTAACTATATTTGTTTCATCATTGATTTGATCTTTACAATAAATATTTATGTTTGTAATTTTCTTGATCATATCATTAGTCAGTTGAAGTGCACAATACGCTTGTCAACCTGGCCAGTCTACTGTTTTGGTTATATTATTCACAAGGTGTAACAGGACTCCATCCGTCAGCTGTGTCACCACCAGTGACAAGTCATCCTTAGCAAGGCTGTGTCATCCTCAAAGGAGAAATAGTACAGTCTCGTCGGAGAACCTTCTTGCTCAAAGGTGTCCATCATCCCCTGCTCCTGTGTAGAGTGCAGCAGCCACGAAGGTGTAGGAGCGCCATCAAAGGTGTGCTGGTGATGTGTGGTAATGATAATAATACTGTTCACACCATCATCAACAACCATTTCTCAGGTTTTTCTATCCTCCTTGTCGTCACTAATGATTTTCTTGGATGTACGTCCTTCTATATTAGGTTGTTCCATCTGTTCACACAATAATACGTTGAAAGGATTGTTAGATGACTTAAAAGTAGAATATATAAATGATTCATTACCGACTCACCTCCCATATGTCGCTGTACGTTTGAATGCACCATTCGTCTTACGAACAGGGTGAGAGCGTGTACGGTCTCAGAATCATCTTGAACTCCTGGGAAAACTGTTCAAGATGATTCGATTGATGGTTATAACATGACCTTTACCGCAGGTATGACCCTTGCAATCAACAGGGGTGAAAACCTTACTTATATGGGCCAAATATTTAGTGAGCGTGTGTATGACCTTACAAATATCTTCAACACGTGAAGGTGTTCAAGTATTTTTGGTCGGGGATCATGACTAACTTGTTGACTTTATTAGCCCTGGCAGTGGATGAGCCACAAGCCCAAATAACCAACCAACCTGGCGATTATTTCAGATGTCTTGCTTGAGTGACAATGTAGCACCTGGGTTGAGGCCAAGGACTTGTTACCCTCCTCCTTTCAGTCTGTTTTTCTATCTCTTCTTCACAACACTCCCGAGAACCCTCCAGCAAACTCCACCACACTCCCCTTCCTGCCAAACCCTTCCCTCTACGTCGTCAGTAATCAAGACAGACATTCATAACTTCATATGCAGCTACCTGCTGGACCTGGACCATCATTTTATGTTGAACTTATGGTTCACATTCTGGCTTCATGACCTTTAGGTGATAGCCCTTAAATCCAACAACATATATACATCCTGTTATACAACTGATGTTACTGTCTGACGTATGTATGGTGCGGCTTGATGACCTTACCTGCTGATGGTCAAACATGTTATCATGTTGCAAATATCGTGATTTGTATGTTTTGTTGTGTGGCACAGATTCTGGTGTAGATATCTTTAATAACCTTTACCAGTTACTATCCAGTATAGTGAACGATAGACAGACTTACGTGTTACAGACTCCGTATGATAAACACCTGACGAATCTCGACACAAACATTTATCTGTTGGGTAAGATCAGAGAACGAGTCGTCCAGTGGCAGAACATAAACCTACAACATATAACAACAACAACAACAACAACAACAACAACAACAACAACAAACAACTGTTATGTGAAGAGCTAGTTATTCAAAGTGAGATGATCACAAGGAAGTTAGGGATATAGAAGAGTAGGAGTGAGGTATAAGCTGGAGGCGGACCCACCCACCGTGGCTGGTGCTATATAGAGCAGTGAGGGATAACACCATATCTTAACCCCTGGTGATGTGTGAGCTTATAAACACTGGTGGTATTTATGGCGGCCACCAACCAGGAAGTAATGTTCACCAGGTATTGCTCTGCTCTACACTGATCCAACAACTACAAGGATAATGTTGTTATAACCTTCTTGATCATGCTGGTTATAGAAGTATTATAGATACATGTTGGTGACACAAGGATAATGTTGTTATAACCTTCTTGATCATGCTGGTTATAGAAGTATTATAGATACATGGTGGTGACACAAGGATAATGTTGTTATAACCTTCTTGATCATGCTGGTTATAGAAGTATTATAGATACATGTTGGTGACACAAGGATAATGTTGTTATAACCTTCTTGATCATGCTGATTATAGAAGTATTATAGATACATGTTGGTAACAAGAGGATAATGTTGTTATAACCTTGATCGTGATGGTTATAGAAGCATTATAGATATATGTTGGTGACACATCATAATGATGGTCTCGTCTGGTGTCCACATAACCACAGTACTTTACTACAGTACATACAGTAATATCAGTCGTAACAACACTATGTATGTAGTCGTGATTACCGTAACATGTGAGTGGCAAGATTGGATGACGTAACGTAACAATATCAGACTTCATCATTCTCAATAGTTTAGGTGGATCATGTAATATTTGGCATTGCTTCATGTTTTATCAGATGATAAAATGATGGCTGGTCTAATGACCTTCACAAGTCAATGGTCATTAAATCCAACACAGCAACCAACCACTCAGGATGACCAGGAGGGAGCCACCTGGTGCAGACCAAGTGTACCAGCCTGGTGGAGAGGATCAACTGCTCCACTTCAGGATAAGAGCTGCTCAAGTTCTGTAGTGAGGGACACTCCAAGTGGCATGTGAAACTACCAGTCTTAGTTATAAACTACCGCCCGGCTGGCCGGTGGGTGGCTGTGGCCAACATGAACCCAGCGGCTACACACACATATATATATATATATATATATATATATATATATATATATATATATATATATATATAAATATATATATATATATATATATATATATATATATATATATATATATATATATATATATATATATATTGGAAAGGATCACGATTTTGCACGTGATCAAGCATACTCTTATGAGTCCACTAGGAAAATAAATACGATAAGTTCCCAAGTGCACTTTCGTGTAATACTCACATCATCAAGGGAGACACAAGAGAGAAATATAACACTCAATTGATATACAACGAAGAGACGTAGCTAGGGCGCCATATGGTAAACATGTGATTGTCCAAGACAGACAACAAGCGCATCATAAACTTATTATGTGGACAAGAAGGTGAATTGTTTACACATTTTATCAACATTAAAGTTATCCAATTTGTATAGACCATCACTAATATTAAGATTATAATTCTTTGTGTATTCAGAAATAGATGATTCAATTATATTTCTCGTGGTGCTGGAGTTAGAGTTAATAACTGAGATGGCATTATTAACTCTAATTCCAGTACCACGAGAAATATCATTGAATCTTCTATTATTAAATACACAAAGAATTATAAACCTTAAGGAAACAACATGGTGGTCAAAAATAAGCTTTAGGAATGAAGTTTATGAATGGAATATTAGTGAGACGATCCAAATGACGAATGAATGAGAGCGTAGTCAACATACAATATAAAAGGACATATTATGAATGGCAGCCAGGCAAGTAACGGCCCAACTGAATGGAAGGATTTAAAAGTTCGCGTTATATGACGAATTTTGATAGATTATCCAAATTTCCATTCCAGTTATGAAACTTAATGGTTGTGTTCAGTTCTAGAGACAAAGTTAAAAGGTTTGTGTTTCAAAGATGAACCACAAAGGATATCGTTAAATTAACTGGCATTAAAATTTGTCAATTAAGTGAATCATTTTGTACAATAGCTGTAATTTGACAGAGTTAAAAGTTCGCAATTTCATTACAATTCTAATTCAATGGCTTGAGGTTCATTGATGGTTTGCACAAGCTTAACGTACATTTAAGTTTTGTGTTTATATGACGTATCTTAAAGGACTCTGGTAAAATAACGCAGCTGGAAGGTTTACGTTCAAATGACGGTGTTTAAATGTTTATTGATGAATGGTAGATTTAAATGGATAGATTTTAAGTTCGCGTTTTCATGAGCGACTTTAAACCTTGTGGTTGAATGTCAGAGTTTAAATGTTGGTATGTACAATGTTGACCAGATGGCGGTAGTGTGTAGACACAGCCATACCAGGTCGTATTTATCATCATTAAAGTCACCTTCCTTACTTACTTATGGCGGCGATGAAATTCACTGGTTCTTGATTGTGCACCAATTAACCTATCAGATAATGGTACAATGTTTGCCTGGTGTTGCATATATCACGTCTGTTGTTGAAACACAAGAATGCCAGGTGACTTTGGGAGTGGATGATAATGTAAAGATCAATATAAATGTGGGAAATCTTGAACCGCCATCACCAGACACAACACATGTTTGGATCTGGCGGGGGGAGGGACTTGCCTGTGACGTCACGATGCCCCGCCTCCAGCCTGGCGCCGCTCTGTGTGTGTGTGTGTGTGTGTGTGTGTGTGTGATTAGTATTTATGTATTACGGGAGAGAGTTGTACACTCGTGTTGTCCCGTCCCTTAACCTTTACTATGTGTGCTCACACACACACACACACACACACATACACTACTTAGGATTTTATCCAGTATTTTCTTTAGACATATACCTTGTACGTTGATTAAGAAAGCTAAGGAAAAAACTGTAAAACATATACATATATTTCCACACGTGTAGATATATGTTATGCATTGAGATGTGGAGAAAGAATTTCTTATATATTAACAAACGTGATTGAGGACTTAAAGAATCTGGTACAAACATTATGGTTATTGTGATAAATGATTTGTTTATGATAAATATGTATTGTGTTGCATTATAATGGTTGTTCAGAACCAAGGTCTGTAAGCCAGAATCCTTAAGACATGATAAAAACGTTTTAAAAACATAAACATTTATGATCATAAGGAACAGATTACATTAGCATGTTTCTATCTAACAGAAAATGAATTATAAGAGAGACCATTTAAGGCAGGAATATTTCATCTCTTAATAAAACATCTACATCTACGTCATTTTCTTTCATCATCATTTCTTATGTTCACTTCTAATTAATGCCTCTTATCTAACATAAAAATTCAGTATAGGTATTTGATTAATGTTCTCCAACGACGCGTTGTATAACTCTTCGTTAGTGAAGTTCATTTCGTGTAATGGATCATGCATTACAAAGTTGTGTCTATCCACACAAGTGTTACACGTCCCAGGTAAAGATATATTCTAGAGATAGTGTATATCTAACATATATATGTGTTTTATAAATATTTATAAAAAGTTTTCCTGAGGGACAATACCTAAGACTTTCGTATTAAAGTTGATCAGTTGTAAGTGATCAAGCATTACAAAGGTGTGTCCATTACCACAGGTGCTACTGATCCCGGGTAAAGGTATTTCATCATCTTTGTATCTTTAACCTTTCTAGTTATAGATGTTTCATCCCTGATTCCATCCTTACAATCGATGTATGTGGTTTGTGTTGCCTTTATCCTTAACATATCATTAGTCAGTTGAAGTGGAGAATATGCTTCTGACCCTAGCCACTCTACTCCGTCTTGCATATGCTATTCAAGAGGTGTTACCGGATTCCGCCGATAATATAAGTGCTTACGTCATGAGAGGGCTTCTTTTTTATAACTTTTGATGATTTATATTATTTGGGTTATGTATTTCGTTTTGTGATGTTAATAAAATTGTTGAAATTCACATATCATATTCTTTATTTGTCATTTAATGAGCTCTAGTTTATCAAATTTGATTGTTTGTTGTTTTTTTGATATCAATATAGATTTTCTCTGAAAAATACTTTAGTTTAATTCATAAATGATATTTCTAAGTAACACGCGGATAATTTTTTCATTAGTGTTCATTATATGAGTATATATACTTACTCCTTTACTTATCTACATCTTACATACATACATACATACATACATATAAATCTCCAACAGCCAGGATCGAACCCGGCGCCCTTGTGTAAGAGGAGGGAATGCTACCACTAGGCTATGGGCCTGGCAAAATAGGAAATAACGTTATTCGAATACTATGTACTCGAATACCCTTCGTCTCACTTTGGTGAGCAACCGGGTCTACACCGGTCATTTCCCAACAGGCGCACATAGCCAGCAGATGGCATTTTACCGAACCTAATTATAGAAGTAAGAGTATTAGTGAAAGAGAAGAGAGAGGCATTTGGACGATTTTTGCAGGGAAAAAATGCAATTGAGTGGGAGAAGTATAAAAGAAAGAGACAGGAGGTCAAGAGAAAGGTGCAAGAGGTGAAAAAAAGGGCAAATGAGAGTTGGGGTGAGAGACTATCAGTAAATTTTAGGGAGAATAAAAAGATGTTCTGGAAGGAGGTAAATAGGGTGCGTAAGACAAGGGAGCAAATGGGAACTTCAGTGAAGGGCGTAAATGGGGAGGTGATAACAAGTAGCGGTGATGTGAGAAGGAGATGGAATGAGTATTTTGAAGGTTTGTTGAATGTGTCTGATGACAGAGTGGCAGATATAGGGTGTTTTGGTCGAGGTGGTGTGCAAAGTGAGAGGGTTAGGGAAAATGATTTGGTAAACAGAGAAGAGGTAGTAAAAGCTTTGCGGAAGATGAAAGCCGGCAAGGCAGCAGGTTTGGATGGTATTGCAGTGGAATTTATTAAAAAAGGGGGTGACTGTATTGTTGACTGGTTGGTAAGGTTATTTAATGTATGTATGACTCATGGTGAGGTGCCTGAGGATTGGCGGAATGCGTGCATAGTGCCATTGTACAAAGGCAAAGGGGATAAGAGTGAGTGCTCAAATTACAGAGGTATAAGTTTGTTGAGTATTCCTGGTAAATTATATGGGAGGGTATTGATTGAGAGGGTGAAGGCATGTACAGAGCATCAGATTGGGGAAGAGCAGTGCGGTTTCAGAAGTGGTAGAGGATGTGTGGATCAGGTGTTTGCTTTGAAGAATGTATGTGAGAAATACTTAGAAAAGCAAATGGATTTGTATGTAGCATTTATGGATCTGGAGAAGGCATATGATAGAGTTGATAGAGATGCTCTGTGGAAGGTATTAAGAATATATGGTGTGGGAGGCAAGTTGTTAGAAGCAGTGAAAAGTTTTTATCGAGGATGTAAGGCATGTGTACGTGTAGGAAGAGAGGAAAGTGATTGGTTCTCAGTGAATGTAGGTTTGCGGCAGGGGTGTGTGATGTCTCCATGGTTGTTTAATTTATTTATGGATGGGGTTGTTAGGGAGGTAAATGCAAGAGTCCTGGAAAGAGGGGCAAGTATGAAGTCTGTTGGGGATGAGAGAGCTTGGGAAGTGAGTCAGTTGTTGTTCGCTGATGATACAGCGCTGGTGGCTGATTCATGTGAGAAACTGCAGAAGCTGGTGACTGAGTTTGGTAAAGTGTGTGGAAGAAGAAAGTTAAGAGTAAATGTGAATAAGAGCAAGGTTATTAGGTACAGTAGGGGTGAGGGTCAAGTCAATTGGGAGGTGAGTTTGAATGGAGAAAAACTGGAGGAAGTGAAGTGTTTTAGATATCTGGGAGTGGATCTGTCAGCGGATGGAACCATGGAAGCGGAAGTGGATCATAGGGTGGGGGAGGGGGCGAAAATTTTGGGAGCCTTGAAAAATGTGTGGAAGTCGAGAACATTATCTCGGAAAGCAAAAATGGGTATGTTTGAAGGAATAGTGGTTCCAACAATGTTGTATGGTTGCGAGGCGTGGGCTATGGATAGAGATGTGCGCAGGAGGATGGATGTGCTGGAAATGAGATGTTTGAGGAAAATGTGTGGTGTGAGGTGGTTTGATCGAGTAAGTAACGTAAGGGTAAGAGAGATGTGTGGAAATAAAAAGAGCGTGGTTGAGAGAGCAGAAGAGGGTGTTTTGAAATGGTTTGGGCACATGGAGAGAATGAGTGAGGAAAGATTGACCAAGAGGATATATGTGTCGGAGGTGGAGGGAACGAGGAGAAGAGGGAGACCAAATTGGAGGTGGAAAGATGGAGTGAAAAAGATTTTGTGTGATCGGGGCCTGAACATGCAGGAGGGTGAAAGGAGGGCAAGGAATAGAGTGAATTGGAGCGATGTGGTATACAGGGGTTGACGTGCTGTCAGTGGATTGAATCAAGGCATGTGAAGCGTCTGGGGTAAACCATGGAAAGCTGTGTAGGTATGTATATTTGCGTGTGTGGACGTGTGTATGTACATGTGTATGGGGGGGCGGGGGTTGGGCCATTTCTTTCGTCTGTGTCCTTGCGCTACGGCGCAAACGCGGGAGACAGCGACAAAGTATAAAAAAAAAAAAAAAAAAAATTATAGATTGAGAGGTTTATTATTTTCTTAAGCGAAAAGTCCTTGTTTCCAAGTTCTGGAGAAATTAAAGTACATTTCAATGTAAACATGAAGTAAAAAGTATAGAAATTTAACGTTTTCCCCGACGCCGTCTCCAATCAGTACTGTTTACTATCTGCTTGGGACTCCGCGATGACCTTCAAGTCTCGAACCAGGCGGGGGCGTGGGTACTGGTCAATGAAGTAAAGAGTATAGAAATTCAACGTTTTCCCCGATGTCGCCTCTCCACTCTGCTATCTGTTTGGGACTTTGCGATGACCTTCAAGTGTCGGATCAAAGAAAGCAGACTGGGGCGCTGGAATTGGTCAATATCAGTGGCGAGATGGACAAGCTGGCACAGGCGGTGTCGGACTCCGTCGTCCTTCTGATCCTCAGCCAATTGGGCAATGAGTTACCCGAAGGAGTAGACGTCGTTAGCGGGAGCAACTGGCTCTCCCTCAATGATTTCGGGGGCTATCCAGGGACATTGCGCTGGGTCACCTGTTATAGGAGGCACGTCACCAGCGTAACTGCTCAGACCGTAGTCGATGATATGGAAGACTGGGCCATGGTGGCGGGTCTGGGTTACGGTAACATTATTCATCTTGAAGTCAAGATGAATGACCCCCTTATCATGAATTTCTTGAAGTCTCTTCCCAATGGAGATGAGAGACTCAATAACCTCCTGGCCGCTGCAGTTTTCTAAGTAGCTGACGTAGTTTTGACCAGTGTAGGACATCAGGAGTCTTGCTGGATGGAAAGCCAGACCCTTGACCAATGGGGCCCCTCCAGCGCCGGACAGGTAGATCTGAATGTCAGCTTCGCGAAGGAGAGCGTATCTCGCGTCGTTTTTCTTCATGGTTTTAAGGACACTATATTCATAATTGAAGCGAACGAGCTGAACTGATCCATTGCCGCCCTCGCCAATATCGGAAACGATTCGAATCCACCTTAACTGGTCCTCGCTGAGGATGTAGTCCTGAAGGTCTGCCTCCAAGCTGAGATCGGCCACGTCTAGGGAAGGGTAGGCAGTTGGTGAGCTGGTGGGTTGGGCCGCGACTGGAGGGAGGGATTCAGTTGATGGATGTGTGGGTTGTGCCACGAGTGGAGGGAGGGATGCAATTGGTGGGTTTGTGGGTTGGGCCACGACTGGAAGGGGGGATGTAGTTGGTGGGGGTGTGGGTTGGGCCACGAGTGGAGGGGGGGATGCAGTTGGTGGGTGGATGAGTTGGGCCTCGACTGCAGTTGCTGGTGGGGTGGGTTGTTGCACGGTGTTGGGGGAGTCTACAACGTCCCCACAGGTGACTAGTATTTGTATCCCGCGAGCTGCAAGTCTCTCCCGCAGAGCGGCAGCATTGCGGGCAGCAACAAGGCGGTTCACTCTCGCCTGCCGCTCGTCCACCACATGCTCCTGACGAGTGCGACGGCGTTCCCGACGAACGGTGTGCCGGCCACGCCACGCAATAGCCTGTTGACGCTCCCAGTGGCTCGCTCTTCTTCGGGTTTCGACGATTCGAGTAACTCGGTCCATAGGAGGGGTATATGTTATTGTCCTTTGATGAGATTTGACTAGACCCATCAATTTCATATACGTGTTGAGCCAAAAATATGGTGGTATTTAGTAAAGATAGAAACAGTTAACATATATAGTGGTGTTATGTAGTTAAGATAGAAACAGTTAACATACTCTGGCTAAGATAGAAACCTAAGGACATAAGGAACACAAAGGTGTTGCGAACATGTCATGAATTTGAGATGAACATAAGCGTAGTGGACATTCAATGATAAAGGTGAGCATGGGCTTCACTTATGGTGAAGAAAACGGTGCATTAAACAAATAATGAACATTAGGTAGTAATGAACATGTCATGTCACGTAAATGTGTGGTGAACATATGATGAACGAAAGGGTGTAGTGAACATTTATTGAACATAAGTGGGTAAAGAGCGTATGATTAACGTTATAGTGTGGTGAATATTAAGTGATGAACATGATGTAGGGCTTAGCAGATGATGAACATAAGTGTTTAGTGAACAGATGATGAACATAAAGGGTGCAGTGATCATATAGATGAACTTGGATGATCATATAGATGAACTATAATTCTATCTATTTAAGATAGAATTATAGATTGAGAGATTTATTATTTTCTTAGGCGAAAGGTCCTTTTTCCAAGTTCTGGAGAAACTGAAGTACCTTTCAATGGAAACATGAAGTAAAAAGCATAGAAATTTAACGTTTTCCCCGGTATCGCCTCTCCAGTCTGCTATCTGCTTGTGACTTCGCGATGACCTGCATGTGTCGGAATGATATAAGGAAGAAATAGCAAGGAATGATTAAACAGGAAAGCGATGGAAACGAAGAACATTTTCTCCCAGGATCGTGGTGGTGGAGGTGTTGGCCAGGGTGGTGGCTGGAGTTGTCTGTCGGTCCGTCAGGTGTGATGATGGCGACACGTCTACAAGGGACGGGTGGCGGGCGGATGATGGACATCTTCCCTTTACTTCCCTACGAATGATATTCATTATTTCTATTTCTCAAGCGCTGAACTTTAAATACTGCAGACTTGCCAGCCATGTCACAGCCGGTTGGAAGGTATGTAAACCACAGACACACTTAGAGAGGGCGTTAGTGTGAAGATAGATTTATAAACCCGCCATATTTCGCGAGTAATATGCAGCAATATGATCCTTCCCCCTGCAACACTAGTACAGCCAGCCATGGTCATCACTGCAGAAGGAGACACCCTTCAACGCATCTTCACTACACCTTGAACCATACGTCACCTTCAACCCTCAACAAATGCACAGCGGAACTACAACCCTGTTGTAGGGTTTGACCTGAGGTCAACCTCACTACATGCTTATCTTCACTACAACCGAAAGACAAACAGACAGACAGACAGTCAGACAGAGGACGTGAGAGAGAGAGAGAGAGAGAGAGAGAGAGAGAGAGAGAGAGAGAGAGAGAGAGAGAGAGAGAGAGAGAGAGAGAGAGACCGACTGATATCAATATAAAGAGGGAGAGAGAAGAAAGAGAGAGAGAGAGAGAGAGAGAGAGAGAGAGAGAGAGAGAGAGAGAGAGAGAGAGAGAGAGAGAGAGAGAGAGAGAGAGAGAGAGAGAGAGAGAGAGAGAGAGAGAGAGAGAGAGAGAGAGAGAGAGAGAGAGAAAAGCGATTGATATCGATAGGGATAGAATTTGATATATATATATATATATATATATATATATATATATATATGGGATGTATTTAGGGAATCAGTGATGGATTGTGCAAAAGATGCTTGTGGCATGAGAAGAGTGGGAGGTGGGCTGTTTAGAAAGGGTAGTGAGTGGTGGGATGAAGAAGTAAGAGTATTAGTGAAAGAGAAGAGAGAGGCATTTGGACGATTTTTGCAGGGAAAAAATGCAATTGAGTGGGAGAAGTATAAAAGAAAGAGACAGGAGGTCAAGAGAAAGGTGCAAGAGGTGAAAAAAAGGGCAAATGAGAGTTGGGGTGAGAGACTATCAGTAAATTTTAGGGAGAATAAAAAGATGTTCTGGAAGGAGGTAAATAGGGTGCGTAAGACAAGGGAGCAAATGGGAACTTCAGTGAAGGGCGTAAATGGGGAGGTGATAACAAGTAGCGTTGATGTGAGATGGAGATAGAATGAGTATTTTGAAGGTTTGTTGAATGTGTCTGATGACAGAGTGGCAGATATAGGGTGTTTGGGTCGAGGTGGTGCGCAAAGTGAGAGGGTTAGGGAAAATGATTTGGTAAACAGAGAAGAGGTAGTAAAAGCTTTGCGGAAGATGAAAGCCGGCAAGGCAGCAGGTTTGGATGGTATTGCAGTGGAATTTATTAAAAAAGGGGGTGACTGTATTGTTGACTGGTTGGTAAGGTTATTTAATGTATGTATGACTCATGGTGAGGTGCCTGAGGATTGGCGGAATGCGTGCATAGTGCCATTGTACAAAGGCAAAGGGGATAAGAGTGAGTGCTCAAATTACAGAGGTATAAGTTTGTTGAGTATTCCTGGTAAATTATATGGGAGGGTATTGATTGAGAGGGTGAAGGCATGTACAGAGCATCAGATTGGGGAAGAGCAGTGCGGTTTCAGAAGTGGTAGAGGATGTGTGGATCAGGTGTTTGCTTTGAAGAATGTATGTGAGAAATACTTAGAAAAGCAAATGGATTTGTATGTAGCATTTATGGATCTGGAGAAGGCATATGATAGAGTTGATAGAGATGCTCTGTGGAAGGTATTAAGAATATATGGTGTGGGAGGCAAGTTGTTAGAAGCAGTGAAAAGTTTTTATCGAGGATGTAAGGCATGTGTACGTATAGGAAGAGAGGAAAGTGATTGGTTCTCAGTGAATGTAGGTTTGCGGCAGGGGTGTGTGATGTCTCCATGGTTGTTTAATTTGTTTATGGATGGGGTTGTTAGGGAGGTAAATGCAAGAGTCCTGGAAAGAGGGGCAAGTATGAAGTCTGTTGGGGATGAGAGAGCTTGGGAAGTGAGTCAGTTGTTGTTCGCTGATGATACAGCGCTGGTGGCTGATTCATGTGAGAAACTGCAGAAGCTGGTGACTGAGTTTGGTAAAGTGTGTGGAAGAAGAAAGTTAAGAGTAAATGTGAATAAGAGCAAGGTTATTAGGTACAGTAGGGGTGAGGGTCAAGTCAATTGGGAGGTGAGTTTGAATGGAGAAAAACTGGAGGAAGTGAAGTGATTTAGATATCTGGGAGTGGATCTGTCAGCGGATGGAACCATGGAAGCGGAAGTGGATCATAGGGTGGGGGAGGGGGCGAAAATTTTGGGAGCCTTGAAAAATGTGTGGAAGTCGAGAACATTATCTCGGAAAGCAAAAATGGGTATGTTTGAAGGAATAGTGGTTCCAACAATGTTGTATGGTTGCGAGGCGTGGGCTATGGATAGAGATGTGCGCAGGAGGATGGATGTGCTGGAAATGAGATGTTTGAGGACAATGTGTGGTGTGAGGTGGTTTGATCGAGTAAGTAACGTAAGGGTAAGAGAGATGTGTGGAAATAAAAAGAGCGTGGTTGAGAGAGCAGAAGAGGGTGTTTTGAAATGGTTTGGGCACATGGAGAGAATGAGTGAGGAAAGATTGACCAAGAGGATATATGTGTCGGAGGTGGAGGGAACGAGGAGAAGAGGGAGACCAAATTGGAGGTGGAAAGATGGAGTGAAAAAGATTTTGTGTGATCGGGGCCTGAACATGCAGGAGGGTGAAAGGAGGGCAAGGAATAGAGTGAATTGGAGCGATGTGGTATACAGGGGTTGACGTGCTGTCAGTGGATTGAATCAAGGCATGTGAAGCGTCTGGGGTAAACCATGGAAAGCTGTGTAGGTATGTATATTTGCGTGTGTGGACGTATGTACATGTGTATGGGGGGGGGGTTGGGCCATTTCTTTCGTCTGTTTCCTTGCGCTACCTCGCAAACGCGGGAGACAGCGACAAAGTATAAAAAAAAAAAAAAAAAAATATATATATATATATATATATATATATATATATATATATATATATATATATATATATATATATATATATTTGATGGAAGAACAATGCGGGTGTTACCGGACTAACCCTTCGGTGCAGCTGTATGATATCATCAGTCGACAAGTGGGAGAGTACAGTCTCGTCGAAGAAGCCCTCACTCCATCACCTACCCTGCTTCTGATTGTGGCGCAACCTTAATTGCTCTCGAGAGTCAGTGGGTTATGAATGTGTAAAAGTTAAAGGCATGAAAAACACAATTCTTCCTCTCTCACAATAAAGCTTACTGGAAAGCTAGGAAGACATTTTATGCTTCTGGTAACAAATATGTGACAAATAAGGATAAATCGAAAGGTTTAGTGTTGTCCTATTCTCCCAACTTAGCTCATCTAAGACATGTTCTTAACAAACAGTTCTTGTAATGTTGCTTTCCAGTACAAATACACCATCAGCAAGGGCGTCCTGCTGTCAATGGATTGAACTAGGGTATGTGAAATGCCTGTGGTAAACCATGGAAAGGTCTGTGGGGCATGGATGTGGATAGGGAGCTGTGGTTTCGCTGCATTACACATGACAGCTAAGAGACTGAGTGCGAACGAATGTGGTGGCCTTTTTTGTCAGTTTTCCGGGCGCTACCTCGCCATTACTATTATCATAAATATCATCACTGATATCATAATCATTATCTATTATCATTATTATCAATTGTTATCATTTTTATTACCATCATTCCCGATATTATTGATATTATTATTATTATTAATACTATTATTATCATCATTCACCATATATACATATATATCAATATGTTATTGATGTCATTATTCTTTACATTATCATTATTGATATTATTATCATTAATATCAATATCATAATTATCATTATTACTATCATGACCTCTTGTGGGGCCACCATCCCCCACTGGGGCCCCGACACTACACCCTGACCATGTCATCCTCCCTCGCCACTGACAAAGGCATTTTACCATGGATGACTGACTGTCCATGGTGGATATAGCCATGGATGACTGTCCATGGTGGGATATAGCCATGGATGACTGTTCATGGTGGGATATAGCCATGGATGACTGTTCATGGTGGGATATAGCCATGGATGACTGTATATGGTGGGATATAGCCAGGGATGATTTGGATAGCTGAATGAAATAGTTATTTACAATTGATCTTGATATCTCGTTATATAGAAATATGCAGTAATAATATGGCACATCCCCACACATTCCCGGAGACAGTTGGGTCACCAGACTCCACAGCCTTCATTGGGCTATCAGTCAAGACGCCAGAACCCCTCGCTATCTTCCGCCAAGTCATCACCAGACACTACAGCTTCAGACTCCACCTTTTGGGCCACATCATCAGTCACAACTTCAGACTTCACCTCCTCCGCTACTCCATCAGTCACAACTTCAGACTTCACCTCTTCGGCTACATCGTCTGTCACAACTTCAGACTTCACCTCTTCGGCTACATCATCTGTCACAACTTCAGACTTCACCTCTTCGGCTACATCGTCTGTCACAACTTCAGACTTCACCTCTTCGGCTACATCATCTGTCACAACTTCAGACTTCACCTCTTCGGCTACATCATCAGTCACAACTTCAGACTTCACCTTTTCGGCTACTCCATCAGTCACAACTTCAGACTTCACCTCTTCGGCTACATCATCTGTCACAACTTCAGACTTCACCTTTTCGGCTACATCATCAGCCACAACTTCAGACTTCACCTCTTCGGCTACTCCATCAGTCACAACTTCAGACTTCACCTCTTCGGCTACATCATCAGTCACAACTTCAGACTTCACCTTTTCGGCTACATCATCAGCCACAACTTCAGACTTCACCTCTTCGGCTACATCATCTATCACAACTTCAGACTTCAACTTTTCGGCCACATCATCAGTCACAACTTCAGACTTCACCTCTTCGGCTACATCATCTATCACAACTTCAGACTTCACCTCTTCGGCTACACCATCAGTCATAACTTCAGACTTCACCTCTTCGGCTACATCATCTGTCACAACTTCAGACTTCACCTTTTCGGCTACATCATCAGTCACAACTTCAGACTTCACCTCTTCGGCTACATCATCAGTCACAACTTCAGACTTCACCTCTTCCGCTACTCCATCAGTCACACCTTCAGACTTCACCTCTTCGGCTACATCATCAGTCACAACTTCAGACTTCACCTCTTCGGCTACATCATCTATCACAACTTCAGACTTCACCTATTCGGCTACTCCATCAGTCACAACTTCAGACTTCACCTCTTCGGCTACTCCATCAGTCACAACTTCAGACTTCACCTCTTCAGCTACATCATCTGTCACAACTTCAGACTTCACCTCTTCGGCTACATCACCAGACACAACTGTCAGACTCACGCACACTACCATTAATTTTTCATTAGGTATTTGTCATTATCATTTTACTGTGAGTTACATAGAGTTAGATGCATGTTGCCACGGGCTCACTGTTCCCACGGTCTACTGTTAATCAGGATGTTTGAACACGTAAGAGCTGATCTGTTATTTGAACACGTTGTTGAATGGGTGTTGACGGACTCCCATATAACCCCTGCCAGTGTGACCTGAGGAGACACACTGGCCAGCATCGTCACACTGTTCACTAGAGTGTGTTGTAATGTGTCATAAGACTATAGCCCAGAGTACTACAGATGGACGTACACGTTTTATTGTAATAAATCTACAAAGGCCGCCTGATCTTCATTGAGTACCACAGACGAAGAAGACCTGATGTCCTTCCTCTCAACTCAACCTTACAAATGGTGGCAGTGACGTAAGAACCCACGTGACCACACACGACCGTCACATCTACTTCATATGTCTACGTCTGGTGTTGCCAGCAGTCATACAAGCCTACCTGACACAGTCCTGGTGCTCCCTCCTGTGGACGTTAAGGGCGGAACCCACGGCCTGCTACGTGCTCCATCACCCGTACCTCAATGCATTGAAGATACGTCTTTATTGCATTGCTGACACTGTGTCGCTTGCAAAGGCATCAAGACAGCGCCACCGCCGTGCAGTGTTGTCATCACATCCAGACGTGTCAAGCAAGGTCAGCCATCCTGCCAACACCAACGTGGAGGTCATCTTGTCAACCGCTCCAGAGACGCGTCATCATCAGCCGTGGCGACATCCCAGACGTCAGCATCGCGTGGTCCAGCCCTTGTCGCTCACTCAACTTTCCTGCTAGCGAGTCGCTACTCTGCACACGTCTTCACCTCGCTACACCCAGCGAGCCGCTACTCTGCACACATCTTCACCTCGCTACACCCAGCGAGCCGCTACTCTGCACACGTCTTCACCTCGCTACACCCAGCGAGCCGCTACTCTGCACACATCTCCACCTCGCTACACTCAGCGAGCCGCTACTCTGCACACATCTTCACCTCGCTACACTCAGCGAGCCGCTACTCTGCACACGTCTCCACCTCGCTACGCCACACCCGAGACGTCTAAGCGAGCGAATCTCCCATTGAGATAAGAACTGTGTCAAAATGGTTCACTCTGTGAGGTATGATCCTTTTGTGTTTTACTAGTTCCTACTCTATAGATATAGACATATATATATATATATATATATATATATATATATATATATATATATATATATATATATATATATATATATATATATATATATATATATATATATATATACTTTTGGGTAATATGCCTATTCGTCCTTGTAGTTTAGCAAATTAATCTAAGGGTTTTTCTTGCATATATTCTTATGTTTTCATACTTTGTTACTGTTGTTTTTAGTGATGATTACTTTCACATACAGAATCTTGTATTGATATGTTATATTGTTATCCCACACTTTTTATTGCCTTTATTTCATTACAATATTTTCAAATAATACTCAGGTTAGGTATTTTGGATTAGGACAATAGTGTTCATTCTTTTTTAAATTTTGGCGGGATTATTACTTAAACACGTTAAGTAAGATTGTATTACATGTCCGAAGATATTCCACGCGGTAATCGTAAAGGTTCATATGTACTTAGGAATTTACCTAGAATCCCTTATTATAAACGGAACCAACCTTCTAAAATGGCGACGTCACAAAAAGTTGTTTTGACAGATTCTGGTGACACAGATGACCCACAGAAACCTTCTCACACGTTACCACACCCACACCCACCTCCCCCGCCACCTCACAAAAACTCCTTCACTAAAAACCGTTGTAACACTAAAACAAGCTAGGGAGCCACACGAGTTATTTGATGGTAAACTGTCAAATTTTGATCGGTGGATTAGAAATGCAGAGGACATTGTTGAACATAATGGTGATTCAGGAGACAGAGCGTTTATATCGGCTGCTAAAAATCTCATTGATTTCCACCAGCCTAACAATTAAGCTAGGGTTGTCTATGACTCAGATGACATTGGAAACTGTACATCTTGGGAGGAATTTAAAACGTTGTTTACATTAGGTTGTGAGGAATCATTCTCAGATAGTTTACTACACGTCCTTTTACGTGCTCTTAACACAACATACTTGGATGATACGTCAGTCCCTGATCACTGGAGTACCTTACATGGAAGAATGAGATTAGTTAGGCAGGCTTATGAATCCTTACCCTGGATATCGGCCATGATGAATCCTGAAACTCATGTGCAAACACTCATGCGATTATTACACATAACCTTCATTCTCAAGGACCTGACCTCCAGACGTAAGACGACGGTTACTTAATGAGAACATCGACCCATCATTGTGGGTCGGTAACAAAACTGTTGAATTACACTCAAAAGAAAGGTGGTTATTCCAGCACCAAGACACTGGGGAGGGTGTCGGCTTCCCAAAGTGTGACGTAACATTCTAGTGGTCAACACAATCATTCTTCTCATGGTCAAATACAGCGATTCAGTGATGACAAACACTCACATAAAGTGACGTGCTTCCGGTGTGGCCAACCAGGACATAAAGCGAATATGTGTCCTTACACATGGGACTCATTCTCACGTGAGCCTCGACCAGAACAACAAACGCAGTCAACGACCCATGTCATCACAGCCTCGGTCGTCACAATTCTGCCGACCTAGTCATGATTTCCTCCAGTCAGACATCAGGCTGACCTTCACCCGCTCGCGCCCAACACCACCAAGCAGGTGTTCATATCATAGCAACGCTAGACACACTTCAGCGGAATGTCGAGCATTAGCTAGACAGACGTCATCTAACACAGGTTCATCATGTCATTATCAACAATGACAATCTCTCGCTCATGACAAGACTCCATCACATAAGGAACTCTTAAGACGTTTTCGTTCTTCGCCATTTTCTCACATTACAAGTTTCGATTTAGTGGGTTCTTTCCAGGATAAGCCAATCACAATCTTTCTAGACAGCGGCACGGAAGCAGATGTCATTCATTATGATTTTATTCAACCATTAATGGGGCGCACTCAACTTGTTCAATGCTCGGACTTTTATCCATCCCTTCAAAGTATCTCAAATGAAAATCTCGACGTAAGGGGCACTATTAAAATGAACATTCACATAGGCGACCCGGTCATGACCGTCACCCCTTACATTGTTCGTGGTGTAACCTTTCCTGCTAACTTGTTACTAGGACGCCACTCTATGTGTGGCACAACATAAGATCTGTCCTATTTATCATGTGGTTTGTGTTGATAATACGTTCCTGCCATTGTCAGAGAAGAGTTCTCACTCAGTCAGAGTCATTAATACATCTGCTCCCACGTCCTGCTTCACGGTAGACAATACGCACCCATTTTACTTTTCTACTCATCATTGTCCTGGTAAACTGAGAACCAACATGACTCTGCATAGTAACACATTAACGAAGGTTCCTCTCTCACTTTCTCGAAAGTGGATGACTGATCATGGAGTGAGACATAGTCAGGGTGATCTCGTACTAAGAGTAGTTGCTGAACCTTCATCATTAACTGTCAAAGGACTATCGATGGATGACTCTCTTCATGAGACCCCAGATGGAGAGGTCACCATATACATTGCCAATACGGGACCCCACTGCTGTCCGTCTCCGTAGAGGGGCCAAGCTTGTGGAGTTCTCCGTTTTGAAGTCGGGAATTCAAGACGAGGAGTTGCATGAGTTTAATATCCGTCTAGTCTCACATTCCATTAACCCACCACCACCTACTCCTCCTACCCCAGACTCAGCAGTGCACGGCTTGAGTCAGCTCCCCACCATCACCCCTGACATGATATCCAAGGTAGGATTAACCAAACATGTTGACCAGTTAACAGACTTACTTAACCAGTATAGGTCTACTATTGCCTTATCAGGAGAACCACTCGGTAGAACTCATTTGGATGTTCACATTATTAACTTAGAGATAAACACACAAGTCCCATTGACGTCCCAGCCTATCGATTGCCACACGCGCACAGAGACATAGCAGACAAACTTGTTCAGGACATGTTGAAAGATAAGGTTATAGAGGAATCACGATCACCATGGAATTCACCACAACTGATCCTTCCGAAAAAGGACGGAACTTTTAGACCAGTCATAGATTTTAGAAAACTCAACAACAAGGTCACTTTGAAAGATGGTTTCCCATTACCAGTGGTATCAGAGCTTCTTCATAGCCTCGGTAACAATAAGGTATTTTCAACTTTGGATTTATTGAGCGGATTTTGGCAGATTCCCTTGTCAGAGGAAAGCCGCCCCCTGACTGTGTTCAGTACGCCAGATGGTCATTGGCAGTTCATATGCATCATGGCCTTTGGTCTTCATTCCTCACCGGTGATCACCTTCTCAAGGTTAATGACTAACATTTGTCATCACATGTTGGGCCAAGATGTATAATTGTCATGTCTCCAGATATTGCTTCTCATCTCAAAAGTCTTGAGAGAGTATTTCTACGACTTAAGGATGCGAACCTAAAAGTCAAGTTATCCAAATGTTCCTTTCTACAGACAAGAATTAATTACTTAGGTCACACCGTTGATGAAAACGGTATTCAACCTAATGCAGATAAGTCAAAACAATTGTAGAATGGCCAGTCCCTTCCACAACATACAAGGTCAAATCCTTCCTTAGTTCAGCAAGATATTATTGAAGATTTATCGCTAATTTCGCGAAGATCACAAACCCCCTCACTTCATTTCTGAAACAGGAAGTTACATTCCAGTGGACTACAGCGCAAGACAATGTGTTTAACTTATACTCAGTAACTGAGTTAGAAGGTCTTGCAGTAGTTTGGGCACTGAACATCTTAGAGAATATATATATGGTTACCCTATTACAGTTTATACAGATCACTGGGCACTGTTAGGTATTTTTCAGTGACAGGATCCTACAGGAAGGTTTCAGAGGTGGTTTTTAACTATACAAGCATTTGACCCAGATTTTCGTTTTGTTTCTGGCTCATCCAATGTAGTTGCAGACGCGCTTCTCGCAGAGTGGGTGCAGTCACTGTAGGTAATAGCCCAGTAGATTTTGATGTAGAAAGGTTGAGACGGCATCAACAGGATGACCCAGTCTGGGGTCCTGTCATAGAATTCCTAGAGGGTATAAGATCTTCCTTGGATGCTAAAACAGTTGTTCCAGTCAGAGAATTGTATTTAGCACAGTGAGGGAGTCTTGTGCAGGGACGTGAAATTAGGAGTGCTCGCCCGTGTTGTTAAACAAACAATAATTCCAACAGCATTAGTACAGAATTTCTTGAAGTTATCACATGATTCACCGCAGACCGCACACCCAGGTGCAGACAAATGCTATAAGCAAACTCGTTTGAGGTATTTTTGGCCAAGATGCAGAAAAACATTACAGATCATATTTTAAGGAGCCAGATATGTAACACACACAAGGGAAGTCCCACTACCCCGCAGACTGTGTTGAAATATCCTTTACCTTCATACCCATGGGAAAGAGTTTATATGGACATATTAGGAGGTTTTCCTAGGTCCATGGCAGGCTACAGATACATCTTAGTAATTACTGATGCCTACACGAGATATTGTGAATTAGTTCCAGTTCAAATTAAAGACGCAGCTACGGTCGCTAAGGCGTTCAAAAAACATATCTTAGACAGACATAACGCGCCGAAGATTTTAGTCACAGATAATGGTGGGGAATTTAATAACTCATTATTAGAAGAACTCCGTAAATTGTATAACATAAGTAAATGTAATATAATGGCTCATCACTTAGCCTCGAATGGCCTGGCAGAAAGGTTGAACCGTAAGATCCTCCAGCGTCTTCCCACCAACATTAATTTTGATCATGATGAATGGAGTGAGTACCTGTCTGATGTCCAATGTTCATTAAACTCTGCATATCATAAGTCAATTGGAGACACACCCTTCCACGCCTTACACGGCTTTGATAAAGTGTTGCGGTATGACATAATAGCGTCCCCTCCTTCATGTCCAGCGGTCCAGAAATCAGTTGTAGCGGAAAAATATCGCACGACTCAATTGATTCATCAAAGGATCAAGGAAAATCTAGTTGAAGCCACTACAACCTTCACGGATCAGGCTAATAAATCGACCAAACCATTAGCGGTGGCTCCCGGACTCTTGGTAATGGTGCAGGAATTTAACTCTACAAGTGAGGATCGTAAACTTGACCCAAAATGTTCTGGCCCCTATAGAGTCTTAGCTCATTTAAAGGGACATAAGTTTAGGGTTCGACATCTAAATACAGGTGACATTCGTGAAGAACATGAGGACCACTTGAAAGTTTTACAGTATTCTGAACATGATCATCCCGGTACCACAACAGACAACACTCCTCAAACCCCAAACAATGTAAGCCAACCACCTTCTACCACTGTTCAGACTGTCCCCACACCAGAACCCTCACAACACCACCACACACACATCAGTATTCATTAAGACCTCACCTTTAAGAAGTTGCTAAGTTTATCATTTTACAGGCTCTTACTTCTCATGTCCTTATGGTGTCTTCCTATATATGACACCATGTCAGTACCAAGCGCCCTTCACACGACTCCCCGCGAGGTCCGCCTCGTGAGGGACACAGTCTCAGTTAAGTTGGTGAATGTAGGTTTGCGGCAGGGGTGTGTTATATCTCTATGGTTGTTTAATTTGTTTATGGATGGGGCTGTTTGAGAGGTGAATGCAAGAGTTTTGGAAAGATGTGCAAGTATGCAGTCTGTTGTGGATGAGGGAGCTTGGCAAGTGAGTCAGTTGTTGTTCGCTGATGATACAGCACTGGTGGATGATTTGGGTGAGAAATTGCAGAAGTTGGTTACTGAGTTTGGTAAAGTGTGTGAAAGAAGAAAGCTGAAAGTAAGTGTGAATAAGAGCAAGGTTATTAGGTACAGTAGGGTTGAGGGTCAAGTCAATTGGGAGGTAAGTTTGAATGGAGAAAAACTGGAGGAAGTGAAGTGTTTTAGATATCTGTGAGTGGATTTGGCAGCGGATGGAGCCATGGAAGTGGAAGTGAATCATAGGGTGGGGAAGGGGGCGAAAATTCTGGGAGCGTTGAAGAATGTGTGGAAGTCGAGAACGTTATCTTGGAAAGCAAAAATGGGTATGTTTGAAGGAATAGTGGTTCCAGCAATATCATATGGTTGGGAGGCGTGGGAAGTTTGAGGACAATATGTGGTGTGAGGTGGTTTGATCGAGTAAGTAATGAAAGGGTAAGAGAGGTGTGTGGTAACAAAATGAATGTGGTTGAGAGAGCAGAAGGGGGTGTTTTGAAATGGTTTGGCCACATGAAGAGAATGAGTGGGGAAAGTTTGACAAAGAGGATATATGCGTCAGAGGTAGAGGGAACGAAGAGAAGTGGGAGACGAAATTGGAGGTGGAAAGATGGAGTGAAAAGATTTTGTGTGATCGGTGCCTGAACATGGTGGAGGATGAAAGGTGTGCAAGGAATAGAATGAATTGGAACGATGTGGTATACAGGGTTGACGTGCTGTCAGTGGATTGAATCAAGGCATGTGAAGCGTCTGGGGTAAACCATGGAAAGCTGTGTAGGTATGTATATTTGCGTGTGTGGACGTATGTACATGTGTATGGGGGGGGGTTGGGCCATTTCTTTCGTCTGTTTCCTTGCGCTACCTCGCAAACGCGGGAGACAGCGACAAAGTATAAAAAAAAAAAAAAAAAAATATATATATATATATATATATATATATATATATATATAATATATATATATATATATATAATATATATATTTGATGGAAGAACAATGCGGGTGTTACCGGACTAACCCTTCGGTGCAGCTGTATGATATCATCAGTCGACAAGTGGGAGAGTACAGTCTCGTCGAAGAAGCCCTCACTCCATCACCTACCCTGCTTCTGATTGTGGCGCAACCTTAATTGCTCTCGAGAGTCAGTGGGTTATGAATGTGTAAAAGTTAAAGGCATGAAAAACACAATTCTTCCTCTCTCACAATAAAGCTTACTGGAAAGCTAGGAAGACATTTTATGCTTCTGGTAACAAATATGTGACAAATAAGGATAAATCGAAAGGTTTAGTGTTGTCCTATTCTCCCAACTTAGCTCATCTAAGACATGTTCTTAACAAACAGTTCTTGTAATGTTGCTTTCCAGTACAAATACACCATCAGCAAGGGCGTCCTGCTGTCAATGGATTGAACTAGGGTATGTGAAATGCCTGTGGTAAACCATGGAAAGGTCTGTGGGGCATGGATGTGGATAGGGAGCTGTGGTTTCGCTGCATTACACATGACAGCTAAGAGACTGAGTGCGAACGAATGTGGTGGCCTTTTTTGTCAGTTTTCCGGGCGCTACCTCGCCATTACTATTATCATAAATATCATCACTGATATCATAATCATTATCTATTATCATTATTATCAATTGTTATCATTTTTATTACCATCATTCCCGATATTATTGATATTATTATTATTATTAATACTATTATTATCATCATTCACCATATATACATATATATCAATATGTTATTGATGTCATTATTCTTTACATTATCATTATTGATATTATTATCATTAATATCAATATCATAATTATCATTATTACTATCATGACCTCTTGTGGGGCCACCATCCCCCACTGGGGCCCCGACACTACACCCTGACCATGTCATCCTCCCTCGCCACTGACAAAGGCATTTTACCATGGATGACTGACTGTCCATGGTGGATATAGCCATGGATGACTGTCCATGGTGGGATATAGCCATGGATGACTGTTCATGGTGGGATATAGCCATGGATGACTGTTCATGGTGGGATATAGCCATGGATGACTGTATATGGTGGGATATAGCCAGGGATGATTTGGATAGCTGAATGAAATAGTTATTTACAATTGATCTTGATATCTCGTTATATAGAAATATGCAGTAATAATATGGCACATCCCCACACATTCCCGGAGACAGTTGGGTCACCAGACTCCACAGCCTTCATTGGGCTATCAGTCAAGACGCCAGAACCCCTCGCTATCTTCCGCCAAGTCATCACCAGACACTACAGCTTCAGACTCCACCTTTTGGGCCACATCATCAGTCACAACTTCAGACTTCACCTCCTCCGCTACTCCATCAGTCACAACTTCAGACTTCACCTCTTCGGCTACATCGTCTGTCACAACTTCAGACTTCACCTCTTCGGCTACATCATCTGTCACAACTTCAGACTTCACCTCTTCGGCTACATCGTCTGTCACAACTTCAGACTTCACCTCTTCGGCTACATCATCTGTCACAACTTCAGACTTCACCTCTTCGGCTACATCATCAGTCACAACTTCAGACTTCACCTTTTCGGCTACTCCATCAGTCACAACTTCAGACTTCACCTCTTCGGCTACATCATCTGTCACAACTTCAGACTTCACCTTTTCGGCTACATCATCAGCCACAACTTCAGACTTCACCTCTTCGGCTACTCCATCAGTCACAACTTCAGACTTCACCTCTTCGGCTACATCATCAGTCACAACTTCAGACTTCACCTTTTCGGCTACATCATCAGCCACAACTTCAGACTTCACCTCTTCGGCTACATCATCTATCACAACTTCAGACTTCAACTTTTCGGCCACATCATCAGTCACAACTTCAGACTTCACCTCTTCGGCTACATCATCTATCACAACTTCAGACTTCACCTCTTCGGCTACACCATCAGTCACAACTTCAGACTTCACCTCTTCGGCTACATCATCTGTCACAACTTCAGACTTCACCTTTTCGGCTACATCATCAGTCACAACTTCAGACTTCACCTCTTCGGCTACATCATCAGTCACAACTTCAGACTTCACCTCTTCCGCTACTCCATCAGTCACAACTTCAGACTTCACCTCTTCGGCTACATCATCAGTCACAACTTCAGACTTCACCTCTTCGGCTACATCATCTATCACAACTTCAGACTTCACCTATTCGGCTACTCCATCAGTCACAACTTCAGACTTCACCTCTTCGGCTACTCCATCAGTCACAACTTCAGACTTCACCTCTTCGGCTACATCATCTGTCACAACTTCAGACTTCACCTCTTCGGCTACATCACCAGACACAGCTGTCAGACTCACGCACACTACCATTAATTTTTCATTAGGTATTTGTTATTATCATTTTACTGTGAGTTACATAGAGTTAGATGCATGTTGCCACGGGCTCACTGTTCCCACGGGCTACTGTTAATCAGGATGTTTGAACACGTAAGAGCTGATCTGTTATTTGAACACGTTGTTGAATGGGTGTTGACGGACTCCCATATAACCCCTGCCAGTGTGACCTGAGGAGACACACTGGCCAGCATCGTCACACTGTTCACTAGAGTGTGTTGTAGTGTGTCATAAGACTATAGCCCAGAGTACTACAGATGGACGTACACGTTTTATTGTAATAAATCTACAAAGGCCGCCTGATCTTCATTGAGTACCACAGACGAAGAAGACCTGATGTCCTTCCTCTCAACTCAACCTTACAAATGGTGGCAGTGACGTAAGAACCCACGTGACCACACACGACCGTCACATCTACTTCATATTTCTACGTCTGGTGTTGCCAGCAGTCATACAAGCCTACCTGACACAGTCCTGGTGCTCCCTCCTGTGGACGTTAAGGGCGGAACCCACGGCCTGCTACGTGCTCCATCACCCGTACCTCAATGCATTGAAGATACGTCTTTATTGCATTGCTGACACTGTGTCGCTTGCAAAGGCATCAAGACAGCGCCACCGCCGTGCAGTGTTGTCATCACATCCAGACGTGTCAAGCAAGGTCAGCCATCCTGCCAACACCAACGTGGAGGTCATCTTGTCAACCGCTCCAGAGACGCGTCATCATCAGCCGTGGCGACATCCCAGACGTCAGCATCGCGTGGTCCAGCCCTTGTCGCTCACTCAACTTTCCTGCTAGCGAGTCGCTACTCTGCACACGTCTTCACCTCGCTACACCCAGCGAGCCGCTACTCTGCACACATCTTCACCTCGCTACACCCAGCGAGCCGCTACTCTGCACACGTCTTCACCTCGCTACACCCAGCGAGCCGCTACTCTGCACACATCTCCACCTCGCTACACTCAGCGAGCCGCTACTCTGCACACATCTTCACCTCGCTACACTCAGCGAGCCGCTACTCTGCACACGTCTCCACCTCGCTACGCCACACCCGAGACGTCTAAGCGAGCGAATCTCCCATTGAGATAAGAACTGTGTCAAAATGGTTCACTCTGTGAGGTATGATCCTTTTGTGTTTTACTAGTTCCTACTCTATAGATATAGACATATATATATATATATATATATATATATATATATATATATATATATATATATATATATATATATATATATATATATATATATATATATATACTTTTGGGTAATATGCCTATTCGTCCTTGTAGTTTAGCAAATTAATCTAAGGGTTTTTCTTGCATATATTCTTATGTTTTCATACTTTGGTACTGTTGTTTTTAGTGATGATTACTTTCACATACAGAATCTTGTATTGATATGTTGTTATCCCACACTTTTTATTGCCTTTATTTCATTACAATATTTTCAAATAATACTCAGGTTAGGTATTTTGGATTAGGACAATAGTGTTCATTCTTTTTTAAATTTTGTGGGGATTATTACTTAAACACGTTAAGTAAGATTGTATTACATGTCCGAAGATATTCCACGCGGTAATCGTAAAGGTTCATATGTACTTAGGAATTTACCTAGAATCCCTTATTATAAACGGAACCAACCTTCTAAAATGGCGACGTCACACAAAGTTGTTTTGACAGATTCTGGTGACACAGATGACCCACAGAAACCTTCTCACACGTTACCACACCCACACCCACCTCCCCCGCCACCTCACAAAAACTCCTTCACTAAAAACCGTTGTAACACTAAAACAAGCTAGGGAGCCACACGAGTTATTTGATGGTAAACTGTCAAATTTTGATCGGTGGATTAGAAATGCAGAGGACATTGTTGAACATAATGGTGATTCAGGAGACAGAGCGTTTATATCGGCTGCTAAAAATCTCATTGATTTCCACCAGCCTAACAATTAAGCTAGGGTTGTCTATGACTCAGATGACATTGGAAACTGTACATCTTGGGAGGAATTTAAAACGTTGTTTACATTAGGTTGTGAGGAATCATTCTCAGATAGTTTACTACACGTCCTTTTACGTGCTCTTAACACAACATACTTGGATGATACGTCAGTCCCTGATCACTGGAGTACCTTACATGGAAGAATGAGATTAGTTAGGCAGGCTTATGAATCCTTACCCTGGATATCGGCCATGATGAATCCTGAAACTCATGTGCAAACACTCATGCGATTATTACACATAACCTTCATTCTCAAGGACCTGACCTCCAGACGTAAGACGACGGTTACTTAATGAGAACATCGACCCATCATTGTGGGTCGGTAACAAAACTGTTGAATTACACTCAAAAGAAAGGTGGTTATTCCAGCACCAAGACACTGGGGAGAGTGTCGGCTTCCCAAAGTGTGACGTAACATTCTAGTGGTCAACACAATCATTCTTCTCATGGTCAAATACAGCGATTCAGTGATGACAAACACTCACATAAAGTGACGTGCTTCCGGTGTGGCCAACCAGGACATAAAGCGAATATGTGTCCTTACACATGGGACTCATTCTCACGTGAGCCTCGACCAGAACAACAAACGCAGTCAACGACCCATGTCATCACAGCCTCGGTCGTCACAATTCTGCCGACCTAGTCATGATTTCCTCCAGTCAGACATCAGGCTGACCTTCACCCGCTCGCGCCCAACACCACCAAGCAGGTGTTCATATCATAGCAACGCTAGACACACTTCAGCGGAATGTCGAGCATTAGCTAGACAGACGTCATCTAACACAGGTTCATCATGTCATTATCAACAATGACAATCTCTCGCTCATGACAAGACTCCATCACATAAGGAACTCTTAAGACGTTTTCGTTCTTCGCCATTTTCTCACATTACAAGTTTCGATTTAGTGGGTTCTTTCCAGGATAAGCCAATCACAATCTTTCTAGACAGCGGCACGGAAGCAGATGTCATTCATTATGATTTTATTCAACCATTAATGGGGCGCACTCAACTTGTTCAATGCTCGGACTTTTATCCATCCCTTCAAAGTATCTCAAATGAAAATCTCGACGTAAGGGGCACTATTAAAATGAACATTCACATAGGCGACCCGGTCATGACCGTCACCCCTTACATTGTTCGTGGTGTAACCTTTCCTGCTAACTTGTTACTAGGACGCCACTCTATGTGTGGCACAACATAAGATCTGTCCTATTTATCATGTGGTTTGTGTTGATAATACGTTCCTGCCATTGTCAGAGAAGAGTTCTCACTCAGTCAGAGTCATTAATACATCTGCTCCCACGTCCTGCTTCACGGTAGACAATACGCACCCATTTTACTTTTCTACTCATCATTGTCCTGGTAAACTGAGAACCAACATGACTCTGCATAGTAACACATTAACGAAGGTTCCTCTCTCACTTTCTCGAAAGTGGATGACTGATCATGGAGTGAGACATAGTCAGGGTGATCTCGTACTAAGAGTAGTTGCTGAACCTTCATCATTAACTGTCAAAGGACTATCGATGGATGACTCTCTTCATGAGACCCCAGATGGAGAGGTCACCATATACATTGCCAATACGGGACCCCACTGCTGTCCGTCTCCGTAGAGGGGCCAAGCTTGTGGAGTTCTCCGTTTTGAAGTCGGGAATTCAAGACGAGGAGTTGCATGAGTTTAATATCCGTCTAGTCTCACATTCCATTAACCCACCACCACCTACTCCTCCTACCCCAGACTCAGCAGTGCACGGCTTGAGTCAGCTCCCCACCATCACCCCTGACATGATATCCAAGGTAGGATTAACCAAACATGTTGACCAGTTAACAGACTTACTTAACCAGTATAGGTCTACTATTGCCTTATCAGGAGAACCACTCGGTAGAACTCATTTGGATGTTCACATTATTAACTTAGAGATAAACACACAAGTCCCATTGACGTCCCAGCCTATCGATTGCCACACGCGCACAGAGACATAGCAGGCAAACTTGTTCAGGACATGTTGAAAGATAAGGTTATAGAGGAATCACGATCACCATGGAATTCACCACAACTGATCCTTCCGAAAAAGGACGGAACTTTTAGACCAGTCATAGATTTTAGAAAACTCAACAACAAGGTCACTTTGAAAGATGGTTTCCCATTACCAGTGGTATCAGAGCTTCTTCATAGCCTCGGTAACAATAAGGTATTTTCAACTTTGGATTTATTGAGCGGATTTTGGCAGATTCCCTTGTCAGAGGAAAGCCGCCCCCTGACTGTGTTCAGTACGCCAGATGGTCATTGGCAGTTCATATGCATCATGCCCTTCGGTCTTCATTCCTCACCGGTGATCACCTTCTCAAGGTTAATGACTAACATTTGTCATCACATGTTGGGCCAAGATGTATAATTGTCATGTCTCCAGATATTGCTTCTCATCTCAAAAGTCTTGAGAGAGTATTTCTACGACTTAAGGATGCGAACCTAAAAGTCAAGTTATCCAAATGTTCCTTTCTACAGACAAGAATTAATTACTTAGGTCACACCGTTGATGAAAACGGTATTGAACCTAATGCAGATAAGTCAAAACAATTGTAGAATGGCCAGTCCCTTCCACAACATACAAGGTCAAATCCTTCCTTAGTTCAGCAAGATATTATTGAAGATTTATCGCTAATTTCGCGAAGATCACAAACCCCCTCACTTCATTTCTGAAACAGGAAGTTACATTCCAGTGGACTACAGCGCAAGACAATGTGTTTAACTTATACTCAGTAACTGAGTTAGAAGGTCTTGCAGTAGTTTGGGCACTGAACATCTTAGAGAATATATATATGGTTACCCTATTACAGTTTATACAGATCACTGGGCACTGTTAGGTATTTTTCAGTGACAGGATCCTACAGGAAGGTTTCAGAGGTGGTTTTTAACTATACAAACATTTGACCCAGATTTTCGTTTTGTTTCTGGCTCATCCAATGTAGTTGCAGACGCGCTTCTCGCAGAGTGGGTGCAGTCACTGTAGGTAATAGCCCAGTAGATTTTGATGTAGAAAGGTTGAGACGGCATCAACAGGATGACCCAGTCTGGGGTCCTGTCATAGAATTCCTAGAGGGTATAAGATCTTCCTTGGATGCTAAAACAGTTGTTCCAGTCAGAGAATTGTATTTAGCACAGTGAGGGAGTCTTGTGCAGGGACGTGAAATTAGGAGTGCTCGCCCGTGTTGTTAAACAAACAATAATTCCAACAGCATTAGTACAGAATTTCTTGAAGTTATCACATGATTCACCGCAGACCGCACACCCAGGTGCAGACAAATGCTATAAGCAAACTCGTTTGAGGTATTTTTGGCCAAGATGCAGAAAAACATTACAGATCATATTTTAAGGAGCCAGACATGTAACACACACAAGGGAAGTCCCACTACCCCGCAGACTGTGTTGAAATATCCTTTACCTACATACCCATGGGAAAGAGTTTATATGGACATATTAGGAGGTTTTCCTAGGTCCATGGCAGGCTACAGATACATCTTAGTAATTACTGATGCCTACACGAGATATTGTGAATTAGTTCCAGTTCAAATTAAAGACGCAGCTACGGTCGCTAAGGCGTTCAAAAAACATATCTTAGACAGACATAACGCGCCGAAGATTTTAGTCACAGATAATGGTGGGGAATTTAATAACTCATTATTAGAAGAACTCCGTAAATTGTATAACATAAGTAAATGTAATATAATGGCTCATCACTTAGCCTCGAATGGCCTGGCAGAAAGGTTGAACCGTAAGATCCTCCAGCGTCTTCCCACCAACATTAATTTTGATCATGATGAATGGAGTGAGTACCTGTCTGATGTCCAATGTTCATTAAACTCTGCATATCATAAGTCAATTGGAGACACACCCTTCCACGCCTTACACGGCTTTGATAAAGTGTTGCGGTATGACATAATAGCGTCCCCTCCTTCATGTCCAGCGGTCCAGAAATCAGTTGTAGCGGAAAAATATCGCACGACTCAATTGATTCATCAAAGGATCAAGGAAAATCTAGTTGAAGCCACTACAACCTTCACGGATCAGGCTAATAAATCGACCAAACCATTAGCGGTGGCTCCCGGACTCTTGGTAATGGTGCAGGAATTTAACTCTACAAGTGAGGATCGTAAACTTGACCCAAAATGTTCTGGCCCCTATAGAGTCTTAGCTCATTTAAAGGGACATAAGTTTAGGGTTCGACATCTAAATACAGGTGACATTCGTGAAGAACATGAGGACCACTTGAAAGTTTTACAGTATTCTGAACATGATCATCCCGGTACCACAACAGACAACACTCCTCAAACCCCAAACAATGTCACCCAACCAACTTCTACCACTGTTCAGACTGTCCCCACACCATCACCCTCACATCACCACCACACACACATCAGTATTCATTAAGACCTCACCTTTAAGAAGTTGCTAAGTTTATCATTTTACAGGCTCTTACTTCTCATGTCCTTATGGTGTCTTCCTATATATGACACCATGTCAGTACCAAGCGCCCTTCACACGACTCCCCGCGAGGTCCGCCTCGTGAGGGACACAGTCTCAGTTAAGTTGGTGAATGTAGGTTTGCGGCAGGGGTGTGTTATATCTCTATGGTTGTTTAATTTGTTTATGGATGGGGCTGTTTGAGAGGTGAATGCAAGAGTTTTGGAAAGATGTGCAAGTATGCAGTCTGTTGTGGAGGAGAGAGCTTGGCAAGTGAGTCAGTTGTTGTTCGCTGATGATACAGCACTGGTGGATGATTTGGGTGAGAAATTGCAGAAGTTGGTTACTGAGTTTGGTAAAGTGTGTGAAAGAAGAAAGCTGAAAGTAAGTGTGAATAAGAGCAAGGTTATTAGGTACAGTAGGGTTGAGGGTCAAGTCAATTGGGAGGTAAGTTTGAATGGAGAAAAACTGGAGGAAGTGAAGTGTTTTAGATATCTGTGAGTGGATTTGGCAGCGGATGGAGCCATGGAAGTGGAAGTGAATCATAGGGTGGGGAAGGGGGCGAAAATTCTGGGAGCGTTGAAGAATGTGTGGAAGTCGAGAACGTTATCTTGGAAAGCAAAAATGGGTATGTTTGAAGGAATAGTGGTTCCAGCAATATCATATGGTTGGGAGGCGTGGGAAGTTTGAGGACAATATGTGGTGTGAGGTGGTTTGATCGAGTAAGTAATGAAAGGGTAAGAGAGGTGTGTGGTAACAAAATGAATGTGGTTGAGAGAGCAGAAGGGGGTGTTTTGAAATGGTTTGGCCACATGAAGAGAATGAGTGGGGAAAGTTTGACAAAGAGGATATATGCGTCAGAGGTAGAGGGAACGAAGAGAAGTGGGAGACGAAATTGGAGGTGGAAAGATGGAGTGAAAAGATTTTGTGTGATCGGTGCCTGAACATGGTGGAGGATGAAAGGTGTGCAAGGAATAGAATGAATTGGAACGATGTGGTGAACCAGGGCATGTGAAGCGTCTGGGGTAAACCATGGAAAGTTTTACGAGGCTTGGATGTGGAAAGGGAACTGTGATTTCGGTGCATTATACATGACAGCTAGAGACTGAGTGTGAACGAATGTGGCCTTTGTTGTCTTTGCCTAGTGCTACCTCGCGCACATGCGTGAGCAGGGGGTTGTCATTTCATGTGTGGTGGGGTGGCGACGGAAGTTAACAAGGGCAGACAGCATGAATTATGTACATATATATATATATATATATATATATATATATATATATATATATATATATATATATATATATATATATATATATATATATATATATATATATATATATATATATATATATAACAATTAGTTGATATATAACGAATAAACGTAGCTAGGAGGCCATTTGGCAAACATGCGATTGTCCAAGACAGACAACTAGTGTATCATAGACTTATTATGTGGACAAGAAGGCGGATTGTTTGCAAATCACATCAACAATAAAGTTGTCCAATATGTATAGACCTTTATCAATATCAAAGTCATAATTCTTTGTGTATTTAATAATAGAAGATTCAATGGTATTTCTCGTGGTACTGGAGTTAGAGTTAATAGCTGATATGGCATTACTCCAGTCAATACAATGGTCATAGTTTTTAACTTGATTAAACAAGTTTCGATTCTTTTCCTTTTCTTATACTATATTTATGTTGCTTAAGTCTAACAGAAATATCCTTACCAGTCTGCACAACATAAAACTTATCACAATTTCTACATGGCACTTTATAGATGCTCCCAGAAGAATTTTTTGGTAAGTTCCTGATTAAGATATTCTTCATGATAATATTGTTGCTGAAGGCAACATTTACATTAAAGGATGTAAGCAATATGGGAAGAAAAGTAAAGTTATTATCAAAAGGGAGAACTAAAATATTCTTCGTGTCAGTGGAAGGTATGGGCTCAACTCTATAAAATGATTTCTTTGCTAATTTAAGGGGTTTATTAGTGAAAGATCTAGTTTACTTCAACTTAGATCCAATGGAATATATCCTCTTAAGCACATTATCAGTAAACTATGGACTGCAAATACGTAATGCCCTATGGAACATAGATTGAAATGATGATAATTTAACTCTCTCAAACTGAGATCCCTTGATCACGCTCAAAATTGTGATACTTTCCAATATATATATATATATATATATATATATATATATATATATATATATATATATATATATATATATATATATATATATATATATATATATATATATATATATATATATATATATATATATATATATATATATATTTGTTGGAAAGGATCACAATTTTGGGCCTGATCAAGATATTCCTATGATCCACGGGGAAAATGAAACACGAAAAGTTCCCAAGTGCACTCTCGTGTAATAATCACATCATCAGGGGAGACACAAGAGAGAAATATAACAGTCAGTTGATATACATCGAAGAGACGAAGCTAAGACGCCTTTTGGTAAACATATGAGTGTCCAAAACATACAACGAGTGTTCATAAACTTATCATTTTACAAATCTTATCAACAATAAAGTTATCTAATTCGTATAGACCATCACAAATATCAAGATTATAATTCTTTTGTATTTAGTAATAGAAGAATCAATGATATTTCTCTTGGTAATAGAATTAGAGTTAATAACTGAGATGGCGTTACTCTAGTCAATACAATGATCATAGTTTTTAAAATGATTAAACAAGACATTTTATGTTGGTCAGACTGGTAAGGATCTTTCTGTAATACTTAAGCAACATAAATATAGCATAAGAACGGGACAAGAATCAAATGCCTTGTTTAATCATGTGTGTGTGTGTGTGTGTATGTGTGTGTGTGTGTGTGTGTGTGTGTGTGCAAATATCAATAAAATGGCAAGAGTGGATTATATGTACAAAAGAGGTGCTCATTAAAGAAAGATAGAACACTGAATAGTGGTGAAAACCTTTGTATTTATTCCATTGAGAAAGTAGTAAATTGAATTATATCTAGAGGGCAATAAGTTTTCAAGAAAAAATGAAATTTGTTCTTCAACAAAATCAAACAGAAAATAAAAAAAAAAAAATCATGAAAACCTAATACGTTTGTGTTGCTTATCCAGGCCCATTTTTACTAAGTAATGTTGGAACGGTTCCACCCACTTTAATCACTTGAGTACATAGAATATATTATCGTCGATGTTAAAGAGTTTCCCTTTTGATGTTATCCTTAAAATAAAGGTTAAGGAAAGTGAGATAGAGCTTAACGTTAAAGTTAGGATAGCTAAGGCATCCTTGAACATATAATCACTAGTCAGGTGTTAATATAGGTTAGGTTAGGTTCAGTATCCTTCATCAGGTCACCATTACCAAGGAGTTGTTATGTTGGGTCAGGCAACATTAAACCAACTTTCAGTATTATTTACTCATAAATCTTTAAGTTCTAATAACCCAAAATATTTAGAGTAGATAGGGTAGAAACTGATGGAAGACATTTCTAACATTCTTGCATAACCTGACCTCTAGCCTTCCCAAAACATAGCCATCCGAGCTTGGATATTGTACTGCTGTGTCCGTCAACTAATTTGAAAAGGAAGACATTGAATTGAGAAATTACTGAAGTAATCTCCAAAGATGATTACTGAACTGAGAAACAAATTCAGAGAGCAGATTAAACGACTTGAATCCACTCAGCTTTAGGGAAAAGAAGTTTAAGAGATCCTGTACAGGTATATGAATTTTTTGTAATGGCATCCCTTTAAGTTTGATATTTTCACTTCCTGTAACTAGTTCCAACAATTAAAACAATATTCAGCATTGTGATTTAAGTGACTGACCTTAGGATGCATTTGGATCTGTCAAGAACTGTATTTAGCAAATACTTAAACTTTCAACTGACCCATTCTATATTTTCATTCATTTCATCTCAGTTTTATCTCCTTTCTGTTACTGTTTAATATCAACAGTAGCCCGTCTACGTCGCTGGGGCTCTGAAGCAAAGGAAACATTTTCTAGTCTACGTTAGGGTAGCATCTAAAACAAACCTAAATGATCTTACCTTAGAAATATGTTCAGACAGTACCTTCTGAAAATATTTCTTAAGGTAAGGTCGTGGGGATTAGTTTAGGTGCTATCTAAACCTTGGCTAGAAAATGTTTGCTTTAAAGTCATAACTAGTTGAAAGACCTACTTTAAGTGTTGATATTGAAATTTATTTGCTCCAGTGTGCCCCTCTGTCCGTTTGTTTTATGTCCATCGAAAGATGCATACGTTCAATTTTTGATGTAGATTGAGTTCCCATCTTAGTTTCGTCTACGGAATTCTACATCTTCAGTTCAGCACACCATTGTGGTAATGAAGGGATTTTACATTTACAAGCCGAGTGCACGTAGCTTATCCCACCTCGTTAGAGAGAAAACTTACCTGCATTTGAATTAATGAACGGGAACAGAGAAGACAAAATTTTACTACGCATTTATCATACAACTATATATCATTTATATCATACACATTACCACATTTCCTGCACTTTCCATCACAAATTTGCTGAGGTCATAACCTTGTAGTTACCATTACCTTACAACCTTAAGGATGGTGGTCTACAACACCTCTAGATTGATGGAGAAAACGAAAAGTTTCGTTTTACTATTAAGACCACAGAAATGCGGTAATTCCACTTCACTACCACTAACTACTAGTTATTTTACTTGTTGATTTTCACGGCTAAGATTTTCATCCTCTGAGCGAAGCCATACAATAATCGTCCTTATCTACTCTGAGCATTGGATAGCCTCCTGATGATCAAGATTGCTGTTTTGGTTGTCCGTTTCCCTTGTTACTGCTGCGTCTCACTGCACACCTTACATGAGTGCCTTCCACAGTATTAGGGACAGCTGCTGGGCCTCACTGTAGCTACTTCTGGGACGGTTGCCAATCTTCCTCGTATTCCCTCATGACCACAGCGCCAAACCGACTCCAGCCATCAGGCCGAAACGCACAAACATTTCTGACAAAATTGAGACAAACGCTTTCGCGTCAGTTTTGACACCAAGTGAATTTCTGCGACAATTACGCTCAAGATGCTTGGTTTTTCGTTCATGGATTGAACAGAAGCAACCAACGATGGTTGCTACTGCCCAATCCATGAAGTCCCCCCCACCACGGAAAGGTAACCAAGCTTCGGGGGGGATGGGTGTTTACCCTGACGCCAACGGAGAAACTCAATATTAGTGCAGAGATCTTTTCCTCGGTAAAGAAAGTGTAGCCGGAGACTCCGCCCTCATGAGGTTACTGCACGACAGCAAAGATCACCCTTTGGTAGGCTGTGCAATAGGCAGCACAGCTCCGTCAAAGATCTCACTCCATAAGTGAACTTATATAGATTCCTTTTTTAACATTTTGTCTTGTCTATAAGGAACTCATCAGTTCTTCTCCAGTGAAAGCAAAAAATCATCGAGAAATTCATTTGCTTCCTCAATATCAGGATCTTGTGGCTCTGTGTGGGGGACGGGGCTGGTGGGCTGTGTGTCTGGCTGTGTCTGGGGAGCGGGGCTGGTGGTCTCTGTGACTGGCTGTGTCTGGGGAGCTGGGCTGGTGGTCTCTGCGACTGGCTGTGTCTGGGAAGCGGGGCTGGTGGTCTCTGTGACTTGCTGTGTCTGGGAAGCGGGGCTGTTGGTCTCTGTGACTTGCTGTGTCTGGGAAGCGGGGCTGGTGGTCTCTGTGACTGGCTGTGTCTGGAGATCAGGGGAAGTCTTGGGTATAAATTTCAATATACTGTGAGCGATATCGTCTCTCAACCGATTCCTCTCGATCTTCTCTTGCACGGCCTTCATGATACGTTTGGGCGGCTTTCTCCATTTTCTTTGCATTTCAGTTGGTGATCCTGCGCCATCGAGCCACATGATACCAGAATAGTATCGTTCCTGTTTGCCAACGGGTCCAATCTTGGTGTCACACATGATGCCGAGTGAACCCAAATGGCGGCCGATGTTTACGTTGGAAGCCACGGGCTCGTTATGTATCTTGCAGTAACTTTCATACCGTTGCTGCAGCTCTTTCCTGCTGATAAGGTAACGCTTCATAGTAATAGTCTTTCCCTTCATTTGAACGAAGGTATTCATAAAACTAACAAAGGAAGCCTTTCCTTTGTAATCCCGTTTGTAGTAACAGAAAGCCATTGAAAACGTAGATTGGGTCAGGCGAAGTTACACAGACTAACAAGATAGTCCTATAACCAATGGTCCTGTATCAGCACTGAACTCGAAATACGTAAGAACGACAATTTTAACACAGGGCTGGAGGGCCAATTGATGATATTCTCACGTCTTGCTCAACCAAGTAACCTCGGTTAGACCGTCTTTATATTTAAATATAGTAAAGTTAATATAATGAAGCTTGATGATTCTATTTATATGTAAGTTGCAATGTAGTTTGTATATATATATATATATATATATATATATATATATATATATATATATATATATATATATATATATATATATATATATATATATATATATATATTTCTTTTTTTTTCATTTTTTTCAATAATGGATGGAACTTGGCTCCTAAGGTGATTTTGTTGTTGGAGTGGGACCTCAAGCCATTCCGTCCACCTTTTCCCTTTCTAGACATGTGGTGGTGCATTGGGTAGTGTGGCAACCTTCGTCTTCATCTTTTTGGGTGCAGGCTTGCAAACCTCGTGGAGAAGTTGTGGGGTTTGCTTCTTTGCTGCACCCGACATAGCCATCTGGGCGTAGCTATCTACTTGGGCTGGTGGGTCAGCCAGCATAACTACACGCTCACTCGGTACCTGGGCTGGTGGACGAGCAGCCTTCCTTTCTTCCATGGCTACAGTTTGCCTAACGACCTGGGGTTGTGGAGCAGCCATCCTTACTACCACCCAGGTTGGTTGGGCAGCCTTCTTTCGTTTCTTTGCTACACCCTTCTGGTTGGGCTGGTTGGGCAACCTTCTTTTTCTTCTTCTTCGATACAACCTGCCAACCGAATTCGTCTGCTGGTGGGTCCGTTTCTTTCATGGATACAACCTCTGTAGCCACTTGTGCTGGCCGGTCAACCTTCGGTTGTAGGTAAAAGTATATATATAGAATAATGTGGTTATCATCAGCAGCCAGAGGCCATTCCTCCCTCCTTGCCTGCAGAGTTCTTGATTTTCTGGAAAGTTCTACGAGATTTTGGTAAGATAAATACCATTGAGAGGACGTTGTTAGGGGACAGTCAGGTTCAGTTTAGAGTTGGTTGTGGGATGGTCCTTTTACTGTGTCGTATCAGCCAGATGGGTATTTCTTTTCACAGTTTTCGTTAAAGTTTGTTTTCTAGAATCATAATCTAGAGCACTATTTTCCATATGTTTATCATTTTTCTTGTTATAGTTTGATTATGATCATTAGTTTTGTTATTGTTGACTTTCAGATATTTGATGTTATGTTTGTGATTCCCGTGGAAGCGTCTGACATCTTGCTAGAAGACTTTCTGGTCACAATATTTCTGCACTGGGGAGTTGATCGTATTCTTTTATTGCAGGTTTTGTTATTATCTTGCTTTACATTAAGGTCTACTGGAGGTTTTCCCAATGCCGGTTGAACATATGTCCAGCAACAGGAGATGGCGTAAGATACAGTATTGATGAAACTTATCTATCTATATACCTATCTAAATATCGCTTTATCAATCTATCAATCTAACTATCTATCTATCTATCTATCTTTATCTGAAAGTCAATAATAATGAAATCATTGATATATGAAGTATAACAACGTCCTCTCAATGGCAATTATCTCACCAGAATCTTCTAGAACCTTCCAGAAAACTATGAACTCTGCAGGCAAGGAGGGAGGAATGGTCTCCGGCTATTGATAAAACCATATTATTCCATATATATGTTTATATATACATATTTATGTATATATATGAAAGTATATATAACGTACAGAATAGTGTGGCCATCATCAGTATCGAAGAAAACTGAAAAGATGAGGTCCCACCGAGATTCGAACTCGGATTGCTGGATTTAGAGTCCAGAGTGCTAACCCTTACACCATGGGACCTGATAAGAAAAGATGTGATTTCATCTAAATGTTTTACATATAATCAACCAGAGGCCATTCCTCCCTCCCTGCCTGCAGGGTTCAAGGTTTTCTAGAAGGTTCTCGAAGATTCTGGTAAGATCATTACCTTTGAGAGGTCGTCGTTAGATGACAGTCAGGTTCACTCTATGGTTGGTGTTTGTAGTTGGTTGTCCGAGGATGTTGTTATACTTGATCAATTTTGTAATTGTTGACTTTCAGGTAGGAAGTACTCATTTACGATGCATCCTTGTACTCACAACAACCTTATGAGTCACTTCAAGATTTATCTTCACTACAACTTTATCTTCACTACACTATTAAGGTTGAAGTCAACGGTCACATTCATACCTAACCCATATTATCACTACATCCACGTACATGTATTTCTTGCAGAATAACGCAGATATCAATGATTTCTGTGAAAATTGACATATACAGACTTACGTATCTATCGATCTATCTAATATCTGTTTTTTACCTATCTATCTATCTATCTATCTATTTTTCTAAATCAGAAAGTCAACAACAATATCATTAATGATACGTATAACTACGTCCTCTCAATGGCAGTTCCTACCCAGAATCTTCGAGAACCTTCTAGAAAACCTTGAACCCTGCAGGCAGGGAGGGAGGAATGGCCTCTGGTTGATTATATGTAAAACATTTAGATGAAATCACATCTTTTCTTATCAGGTCCCATGGTGTAAGGGTTAGCACTCTTGACTCTAAATCCAGCAATCCGAGTTCGAATCTCGGTGGGACCTCATCTTTTCAGTTTTCTTAGAAACTGATGATGGAACTGAGCCATATAGTTGACCTTCGATGGACATATATTTCTTACGGCCCACCATTTTATTTAAGTATGAAGATCTCACGGCAGAGGGGAAACGTGTGATATTCAATATCAAAAGCCGCAATTGCCCTCGGTAATGGTCGACATGTTTGCAGACAGATGATACAGACATGTGAGAAGTTAGACAAATATGGACGTTCCTGGTTTCTGTATAGCCTAGGTTTATTATCACTTGTAATGAAGGAGAAATGTTGCACATTATTCCACACCTTTTTATTTAGGCTAGGTTAGGCTAGGATGACTAGGGTCCATAACGTAACAGAGCTGGGAAATGCATCATATCGGATCTGTATTTGTTCAAAATGGCGCAAGTTTGTGGAAGTGATTTATGCAATGCCGGAGAGAATCCACCTCCACCAGAAATAATGTCTCAGACCATACAATATCTGCTGTTGGACGAGCAGGGGACATTAGACCAATATATTCCTGTAGTTTACTGCTGTTCCCAAACACGCAGCAAGACATTCGTAAAAGCGTTAAACTGAACTTTTCCATCGGTTTTCATATCTTTAATTACTTACACCAGTTCCAACAGATGGAAAAAATCATTTGAAAAATCAGAAATCATTTGCCTATAAAAAGCATTTTGATCGATCGTACCAAATATTCAATTATTTATATACCCGACAAAATATTCAGTCACTCCTATATCCGACATTTTTCCTGCTGGCTGGTGCCGTTAAAGTCATATGGTAATTTACCGCAATTAGATTATAGATATATTCATCTATATGGAATGGCTCAGCGTGAAGAAACATATATATTTTCACTAAATCCTCCTCTTCACTACACTCCCATCTTCACTACATAGTTCTAACACAACATCTTGACTACACCATTGTATGACCACATTATCATATCATTGTGTTCTTATCTTCACCACAGCCTCGGCAAAATTGATGTTTTCGTTACACATCAGGGTAGATGGCCATCTTTATGATGACAGAGAACGCACATAACATATTAAACCACTTATCTTTAGTCAATTTAATCTAATTTCTGCTGATAAAAACGAATTATAATGACAATCCTTGTCTTCTGTGACGGGACATTGTACGGGTGAAGGAACTGTTGTCAGGCACTTGTATTAAACTATCAAGAAATAAACTTAACTGTATTAAAGTATTGACTTCACTATATTAGACTTCTCTATATTAAGCTATGCTAGGATATGATCAATTCCCAGGTTATATAAGGGCGGGAGCCGGGACGAGAGCATCATTTGAGCTGTGACCTCTGTCGAGTGAACATCTCTGCTCCGCCTTGTAAGCTCCCTCAACCTTTCCTCAAACACCTCAATATAATAATGTTCACCAAGGAGGTAGGACGATCCTCCTTTGTCCAGGAGATGGAATTTGAAAATGTCCATGTATTTGACATGGGCTATGGCTGTGTGGACATGGAAGTGGAATACCCAGACGTGGAAGTGATGGATGGAGTGGAATTTGGCTGTGTGGATATGGAGGTGGAATACCTAGACGTTGAAGAGATGGATGGAGTGGAATTGGTGGAATACCCTGACGTGGAAGTTATGGATGGAGTGGAATTTGGCTGTGTGGATATGGAGGTGGAATACCCAGAAGTGGAATTGGAGGAAATGGAATATGGGTGAAGCTGGTATGAAAGCCATATGGATTTGGTGAAGGTTGACCTCGTAATGTGTTGACGTAAAATAGGTCAACTACTGTGACCATGTGGCGGGGAGGGCCACATCCACCAACCACGAAGCGAGCCCCTCCACAGAGAAGTATCCTGGCTGCATCTACGTACGAGAACCACCGAGGGATTGCCGTCATCCAGTACCCCTGCTATGCCTCCTACAAGAAGGCACTTCTTGCCAACGTGACACCACTTTCCGTCAACGGTCGCTGTGCAAAAGTGAAACCTCACCGTCCCACTGATGCTGACCAAGTGACCTCGCCCACTCAAGTGGCACTGCAGCCCACACGCCCTACCAGACCCACCATCCATGAGGAAATGCAGCCCACCCCACTTGTCAGGCCCACCTTCAGGGAGACATGGCAGGTCTCAAGACCTGTCAGGCCCACCATTCAAGACCGACTTGGTCCCCCAACACATGTCAGGCCCAGCGTTCTAGACCGACTGGGACCAATAACACATGACATGTCCTACGTTACAGACCGACTACACTCCGCACCACGTACGGGTGTTAAAAGGCGTGTCGAGATGACACACGTTCCCCGTGCCAAAAGATTCAGTTGGTGAGGAACCTGAGTTCTTTCTTCCTGCTGATGCTGCAGGAGAACACGGCCCTAGAGTGGACACTGGAGGTGTGTTTGTGTTTGTGTTTGGGTTATCACTGAGGAACCAACACCAAGACAACTTTAGTTTCGCCCCGCCAAGGATTACGTTAATCTAGCGGAAGTCTGGCTTTCTCCCAGTAGTGGATGGCACATAATATCTACATAGGGACGTTGAAAAACAAAGAAAGAAAAAAAATGGGAACATTATCCCGCCAAAAAAAATACATAAATTCACGGGGATAATTTCCTTCGTCTTCAAAGAAAAATGAAACTCTTCCGACGCTACCGTGCCTTCCATAAAGCAACCCTCAAAGAAATCACTTTCTACACAATGTGCAAGGATTCGGTTAGCCAATCTTCATATGGCTGGGGCTATTGTTCCCTCTGATTAATTCATTTTTCAAGATTAAGGAAAGTTATAATAAAAATATTGTATTGAGTTTCTCCGTTGGCGTCAGGGTAAACACCCATCCCCCCCGAAGCTTGGTTACCTTTCCGTGGTGGGGGGGACTTCATGGATTGGGCAGTAGCAACCATCGTTGGTTGCTTCTGTTCAATCCATGAACGAAAAACCAAGCATCTTGAACGTAATTGTCGTATAAATTCACTTGGTGTCAAAACTGACGCGAAAGCGGTTGTCTCAATTTTGTCAGAAATGTTTGTGCGTTTCGGCCTGATGGCGGGAGTCGGTTTGGCGCTGTGGTCACGAGGGAATACGAGGAAGATTGGCAACCGTCCCAGAAGTAGCTACAGTGAGGCCCAGCAGCTGTCCGTAATACTGTGGAAGGCACTCATGTAAGGTGTGCAGTGAGGCGCAGCAGTAACAAGGGAAACGGACAACCAAAACAGCAATCTTGATCATCAGGAGGCTATCCAATGCTCAGAGTAGATAAGGACGATTATTGTATGGCCTCGCTCAGAGGATGAAAATCTTAGTATACAAGCTAGGCTTTTAAAGTGTCTCAAATCTATGGAGTATAAACAAAAATCTATGAAATTATTTCTTATAATATAGTAACCTGTAATGAGGTTAGTGATTTTGTATATTTCATGCAACCTACTTTAACAAAGTTGATCAGGGAATTGGCCAGATATATATATATATATATATATATATATATATATATATATATATATATATATATATATATATATATATATATATCATCTTGGTGTATGGGAAGGCCATATGGGAGACGGAGAGAGAGGCAGGAGCAGGAGAGGAATGATCAAACCTTCCCGCTCGTTCATAGTTGCTGCCTGAAATTTGTCTTCTGATAGTTCTACAGTTTTTGTTTGTGTTTGTTATACTAATCATTAACATAAGAAAATTGTAATATAATGATTAAAAAAATTATAGTAATTATAATTTATAATTGTTATAGGTCAAGATTTGTACGTGAAGCGGAAGACCAAAATATGGTACGGGTCAGCCATTCGTGAGTGTAAGCGACAGCTATTGATAGTTACTGGCTTTAATTTATGATCATTTATGATATCTATTTTTTACTTTTGTGTTAGCTGTTTTAAGTATTTGTTTTGTTTGCACACTAAAACTTCTCTTATATGTTATTGTTTCTTGGGAAATTCTAGTTAATCGAGACGTTCATAAAGAATTATTTTTGGTCAGTTTGTTTTGTTTGAACAGACATGCATGGTGGTAAGGGACAGAATAAAAGTTACGGTTTGTTTATATTTGTTATCATTAATTAGTACTTTTCTTTTTATTTCTAACATTAGCTGTTTAAAGTGTTTGTGTTGTATTTAGACAAAGTTCTTTTTCAAATCTTATTGATTACCACATGAAAGCTAGGCTCTATAAGTGTCAAGTAAACAATATGTGATATTTTGAGTTAAGTCGAGGTGCTATTTACCACTGGCGTTTAGATATTTGGGACCCTTGGGGATAGATTTGCCAAGATTATCACGGCCAAATTGACTGGATGGCAACCTAGGAGCTAGGCAGAATTGGATATCATAAAAACCCTAAACAGTCGGTGGTTCCTGGGGCCTACCCTCCATCCTCTTGTAACTACGCTGATGATTACCATTTTGTTCTTTATATTTTTCAGAGGAACAAGACACTTCTGCATCTCTGTAAAGTTAAGGACTCATTGAAATTAATTCTTCAGATATTTTCTGCAGTAAAAGGTAAAGCTGACAAGTTACTTTGCTCTTCTTCATAATGGGTCTCCCCTGATGTTTTCAATTAATGTTTAGCCTACCTAAATTTTCCATTCGCACTAATATATTTGGATGGTGTACGCAGACTGTAATTTGAAAGGAATGGCCTCGCTGAGCACCAAGATGACCCTGTTTAAGAGAATACTTTTATTGTGAAGTAAAAATGTACAAGATGTAAATCATTTCCAAAGCTTTTCTCTTTTCCTCATGTTGCCACATTAAAGTATTTAGTTGAGCTAGTTTGTTTTTCCTTGAAACCATGAAATATTCATATGTGTGTAACTATGATTATTCCATTGATAATTTTATTTCATGGATTTTCAATGCTTTATGCTGATATCTATCTTCTTGTGTTTAATTATTTCATTCTGGTACCAGTTTTCACAACACGTTATGTACTTTTGATTCTTATATTTGGTCTCCAGTTTATTCTTGCATTATGGCTTCACTAGTCTAGCGACAACAAAATTGGCTGTAATATTACTAATCCATGTAAACTGTTTCATTGTTTATCTTTGCTATGTACTGTACACCTCCAGTTGCCTTTTTTTTGTACCTTGCATCAAACCAATAATTTTCATATGTATTCCTCTCAGTGTTATTGTTTACCAGTAAATTAGTTTATGTACATGATTGCAGTCAGTTTTGTGTTTAAGGTTATTATATTTCTAGTCCTGGACATTTTAGTGTTGTGTGTTCCATATGTTATCTTCAGCTTCTATATTAGAGGCTATTTTTGTTTCTTATTTGATATATTATATATGGAGAGTCTTCCTACGATCATAACATTATGTTTGTATTAAACCATGTTCACAGCTCCCTTACCGACTGCCACTGTGGTGTTGTGTGTTTTAGTTATCAGTTTTGTTTCTTGAATTAGACCATCGTTGGGATATTGATTTCATCCCATATTTCTACTCCTTGTATATTTCGACATGAAGGATATTATATGGGAAATCTATACTGCCATAACCTTAACAACAATATTGTTTTCCTTTAGTAAGCTTAACAATATTATTTTTCATTTAATGAGCTTAGCAATATCTTTTTCCCATTGGTGTGATTGACAATATTTTTTTCCCTTTACCATTGCTCTTACTACGTCTCTTCAGAAAACTAGTATAAAAATGGTATTTTCACTTTCAAAGTAATGTAATGACATAACGACTAAAAGATCTGATAACATACCAACCTCTTTAAAGCTAACAGGTGATCAATTTGAGACCTGTCATTCACCGGTGTAAAGTTAATTTTTGTACAGTGTGTTATTTAAGGTTATACTTAGGCATCTGAAGAATTCACACATATATTAACTACAGGGAGGTAAGGGCCAAGTCATCTAACTACTAATTTCAGCTTATGACATGTGTTCATAGTGCCAATTATATCAAAACACACTACTACATTTTATGCTTTAACTGCAGTCATTGGTATCACCTCCACTGTACATCACTGTCATCTACTGGAGACTACTCAGAACACTGGACGTACAGCAACCATTCAGAAAATAACTTACAACACTCCGTCACAAACACCTTCACCTCGAGCACAAATTTCCAATAAACAGCATTACAGAATGCGCATTTTCAGTCTTCACAAATAGATCATTCTACGCCACAGAACTGCAATGACAAACTAAAGATTTTGCAATTCAGTGCTAGTAATGATAAGAACAAATACACAGAAATTTTCAGCTAATTAAGAGAATGCAGTATCCTTGTAGCACTCATCTAAGAAGCTAGTCTCACATCCAGATCTCACAGCTGTAAGAAATAACAGACAAGGAGTAGGTACTCATAAAACTTATTCACCAAACCAAAATTTTCTCCACAACTGACACCATACAACAGCTCACAGACAACAACAATATCCTATAAACACAGTACTAGGTGCAAGATAATCAACATCTGCATACCTCCTCACTCTACATACCCCATAAGATACACTACCCAACAGCAGAACCTCGGTAAGATGCTACCATTATTAAAGATTTGAATGTCCACTTTGTTCAACATTCACACTTATGATCTCTGAGGTGAATTTGGTCAACTGTAACTTCTCAGTATACTTAACCTATGCAACCAACCAACCAACCAGACTCCCAGTCCACCAGCTCCTGCAGCTAACTTTGTGAAACAACATTCTGCTCACACCAGCATTACATGGAAGGATGCTACGGCAACCATCCTCTGACCACTTACCCATCCTGAGCACACTCCATCCAGCTCACCCAGTCAATACAAAAGACAGCTACCTGGGTCAGAGGAGTGCAACGTGACGACCACCTGAGTGCTGGATCACTAAACAGGCGTCACTAACCCTCCAGATACCCAGGCGGTTAGTACTGGTAATATACCTCCCTGGTTGTTAGCTTCCAACAAACTACTACCTACTCCCATAAATTACACACATCGTAAAGTAAAGAAACACCTTACACATAACCACTCAACATTGATAGAAATCAGAGATCAAATCAATATTCTTAAATAAATCTATCATTAACCTAATCATATAGAGGCAAACAGATAACTGGCACTCCTTCATCAACACAGTGAACCGAAAGACCCACATCACCACTCGTCTCACCAGTCCTCACTCATGAAGCACACCTGACTCATCACAGTAAAATCCATTGTCCCAAAGAACTTACAAACATACTCATGAGATACTTCTCACAAATTACCCACAAACCAATCTCGCCTTTTAAAAGGAAAGTTGTGATAAATCTACCCAAAATCCATTCAGAGACAATCGCCCACCTACCCTTCACTCCCACTAATACAAACAGTGCCTTTAAAATCTTAGGGAACTTTCCTCCTACAGACCTTAATAATGTAACAGACTTTCACATGAAACACTATGGTCCATTTGCTAATGGGTTTGGAAGCCTCTCACCAACATGCTCTTGAACTGGCCCAAATGCAGCAGTCACACAACCAGTCTTCCACCACCTAAAACAGTGTACCTGGACAGAAGTCCCACAGACTTTACATATGCAATGAAAATAGATAATTAAGGTTTGTCGTAGTCATTGATTATGTTAAAATTTCAAGTTTTCTGAGTCTAGCTAAATTTTGTGAGTCTATTTAGCGTATGTGAGCACATTAAAAAAATGGGTAGTAAGGATAACAATCTGACCTCAACAGGAAATATGTAAACATTGTGTTAGGGATGAATGTTTCACAATCAAAGGTTCAGCTAAGGATTTAAAAACTTCCATTAGTTTCTTATATATCAGATGTCCTCGCTGCTCTGATATCTAGAAACTGTACCTATGATAGAGATTATATTTTAACATCCTTTCAGTTCTATGTAGCCCTTAAACTTGCACCTTTAAAATGCATTTTTGTTGCTTAATATTCTGTTTGGTGACTTTCTAAGGCATATTTTAAGGCAAGTCTGCCTCCACATTGATAGATCTATTAGGTCTTGCAGAACAACAGATGCTGCTGTCCTCAAGGCAAATGACCTGTAAGTAGAGAAGGTCAAGAATCATTGTTTAAGCTTGTATTTTAGAGAATTGATATGATATACAGTTTGTTGTGCAACTATGTAGCTATTTTCCTGACAGTGGAAAGTAGAATCGGTTTATTTTTCAGAAATCAGCTTGAAGAATCCTGCCCTGAGCCCTTGCTTGCTTAATTCAAAATGAAGCGCATTAATATGTTGCAGCAAATAATGGAGAAGGCTTACACGCACTTAAGCATACAGATGCTTGACCAGGAAGCATCATAATTTCTAGAAACTGCCAATCCCTCCTCAGAAAAGTCAGCAGACCCTGCAGTCTCAGCCAGCTTGTTCAGACCAACAACCCAACTATTCCAAGGTCAAACATAAATGAAACTTTTCTCTGTAATGTGAAAATTCCAGCAGCAATGTAGAACTTTCAGAGCTATGTTGCATATGTTCGTGGTAAAGGCTACTTTAAAATGTCATACATGTTGTAGGGGTTTCATATGATGAATCTTTTTTCATGTTCAAAGGAGTAAGTGGTTCTTAAAGTAGTGGAGCCCTTTTTTTGGCTTCTTTGAGAAAAAAGACTTGTCTGCTACTGCTGGCATCATGCCACGCCTGTTTTATGCTGAACTATCATAACATTGTCATATTGACAGAGCAATATGGAGGCTTTAAATACTATGACTTACTTGCACACATACGGGAATCACTAGCAGGGCGCAGCTGGCTATCTAGTGGTGTGCTCACCACCCAACAGTACCAAATAATTTCCTGTCAAGTGGAAAAATGAAACTCTGATCTAACATTTCTCACAGAAACTGAAAACAAGGTGTAGGGAAATGGAATGACAGTGGTCAAAGATAAGAGAAAATGAATTATACTGTAGCATGACAGGCATGAAAGAGCTGGTCTTCAGAAGAGTTAAAACAGAGATTTTATCAGGAATACAATATAAATCTTAAAGTAGAGCTTACAAAAATCCTATAAGGCAACTTGCAATAAGTGTGATCTTAGAGCACATAATAATCACAATCCAACCAGGTGTAGCTCTCAAAAACCAATGAGGTGGCAAAGTTGAATAACAATACAAAGGCTAACTGAACAATGTGCAAAGGTGAATAAAAATAATATTCATGTATAGGATTTTTGTAAGCTCTACAGTAAATTTGATGGAAGGTACTAATTGTTAAGTAAGGGGAGAAATATTTGTAAATTTTCATTTGTTCGTCAAACACAAAGAACATCATCTACATACCTAAACCAAATTGCATTAGAAGGTAAGATATCCTTTAGTAATTTTGTTTCAGAAAATTCCATATAAAGATTACTTAGTACAGGTCAAAGAGGGTTACCCATTGCCATACCAAATTTTTGAGCATAATAATCTCCATTGAATTGAAATACACAGTCTTTTATACACAATTTTATCAGTTCAATGAAATTTGACCTTGAACCAGGTAAATGAATATCATCCAAGAGATCAGATAGATATTCTAAAAGGTCATCAACTGGAACTTTAGTGGAGTGAGGAAACATCAAAGCTAACTGGTTTAAAATCAAAATTAACATTGATATTGTTTAGCTTGTTGACTAAATCTACATTGTTCATGATATTAGAATTTGATACCTTACCCACTAAAGGGCTTAATAAGGAAACTAACTATTTTGACAATTCATATGTGATGGAGCCTACTGAACTCACTATAGGTCTTGCTGGAAAATTCTGTTTATGTGTTTTGATAAGTCCATACATATATGGCAATGAATGGGACATAGATGACAAACTTTTGATGAGAGAGATGTTACCTTTCAACAACAACTTCATTTCTTTATTAAAATGAGAATTAACTGCTTCTAAGGGAGTTTTACTAAGTTTAGAATATGTTGTGTCATCATTTAAAAGATCATTCATTTTAGATAAATAGTTATTTTTGTCTAAAATCACAACAGAGTTAGACTTATCTGCTTTAGTAATATGTATATCCTTGTTTTTCTTTAAGGTGTTAATAGCTCTTATGAATCTTTTAGGGCAATTAGCTTCCACTGGTTTTGACAAACTGGCATACACTAAACCCTTACAGATATTAATTTCATCATTACTTAAATTACTTTATTTTTCTAAATTACAAAAAGACTTTGTGACATCAACACAGCTGGCTTCCCTGTCAGAGCACACAAAACAAACCATAGCCTAATGCACACAAGGAATCTTTATCTAGTTTATTAGACAGGTTTACCACAAAAGATGGGTTTGTGTTCTTGGTCCAGTCGCTGTTTTCAATAAGATGGTCCAACTTACAATTTAGTGACACTTGTAGCCTATTGCATTCTTTCCTTAATTTATCATAGCAATAGGCCAACATCCGGTTCTTCCAGTGTGTCGGTATTGCCATTTGAAAGGCACGTTTCTTCTCTCTTGAAATGCGAAAAGCCTCCTCCATTTCAAGTTTCTTTAATTCAATGTTTTTATTTAAAATAATATTTTGGAATTGGTCAAATCGTCGACCAGACAGCTGAAACAAACGTTGAAGTAGGACAGATCTTGGCATCATTTGTTCATCAGGGCATTTCCTAAGGAATCCAAATCGTAACTTCAGTTGGTAAGCCTTGATTAGCGATTTGGAGAAAGCAGTAACGAAAGGAGAAAGTCCAGGACAGCTTGTAGAGAAGAAATAGAAGAGCCGTGTGGAATCCATGTTGGAAAGGGTCACAGTTTTGCGCGTCATCAAGATAATCCTATGTGTCCACGGGGAAAATGAAACACGATAAGCTTCCAAGTGCACTTTCGTGTATTAATCACATCATCAGGGGAGACACAAGAGAGAAATATGTCAGTTGATATACATCGAAGAGACGAAGCTAAGAGCCATTTGGTAAACATGTAATTGTCCAAAACATACAACGAGCGTTCATAAACGTATCATTTTACAAATTTTATCAACAATAAAGTTATCTAATTTGTATGGACCATCACTAATATTAAGATTACAATTCTTTGTGTACTTAATAATAGAAGATTCAATGATATTCCTCTTGGTAATAGAGTTAGAGTTAATAACTGAGATGGCGTTACTCCAGTCAATACAATGATCATAGTTTTTAACGTGATTAAACAAGGCAGATAAGTCTAACTCTGTTGTGATTTTAGACAAAAGTAATTATTTATCGAAAATGAATGATCTTTTAAATGATGACACAACATATTCTAAACTTAGTAAAACTCCCTTAGAAGCAGTTAATTCTCATTTCAATAAAAAAATGAAGCTGTTGTTGAAAGGTAACATTTCTCTCATTAAAAGTTTGTCATCTTTGTCCCATTCATTGCCATATATGTATAGACTTATCAAAACACATAAACAGAATTTTCCAGCAAGACCTATAGTGAGTTCAGTAGGCTCCATCACATATGAATTGTCAAAATGGTTAGTTTCTTTATTAAGCCCTTTATTGGGTAAGGTATCAAATTCTAATATCATGAACAATGTAGATTTAGTCAACAAGCTAAACAATATCAATATTAATTTTGATTTCAAACTAGTTAGCTTTGATGTTTCCTCACTTTTCACTAAAGTTCCAGTTGATGACCTTTTAGAATATTTATTTGATGTCTTGGATGATATTCATTTACCTGCTTCAAAGTCTAATTTCATTGAACTGATAAAATTGTGTATAAAAGACTGTGTATTTCAATTCAATGGAGATTATTATGCTCAAAAATTTGGTATGGCAATGGGTAACCCTCTTTCACCTGTACTAAGTAATCTTTACATGGAATGTTTTGAACAAAATTACTAAAGGATATCTTACCTTCTAATGCAATTTGGTTTAGGTATGTAGATGATGTTCTTTGTGTTTGACGAACAAATGAAAATTTACAAATATTTCTCCCCTTACTTAACAATTTAGTACCTTCCATCAAATTTACTGTAGAAAAATGAAAATAATGGTATGTTACAATTTCTAGATTCCATGATCCATAGACAAGGAAACAAGTTTAAGTTTAGCATATACAGGAAACCCACCAATGTATGCTCATATATCCATTATTACTCATCTCAACATGATCAGTACACCTGCACCCTGAGCCACCGACTCTCGCTCCACTTACAAGAAGGTGGAATCAAACATCATCATGAACAAAAGCATGGAACGAGACTAACGAGGGAGATTATAATGAATAACATCAAAATCATTACTAGTTGTAGTGATCGCTGGAGACTACACAGATTAGAAGCCATTTACATAAGAGAGGAAGCCCCTGTCATCCACATCCAGACAAACATGACCACAGCCTTATAGCTCTATGATGGCCCGTCAATAGGACGTAGAGCTGATAATGCCTTGTCAAATTCCCGATTGCTCAGATGTGATTAATTACTGTGTTGTTACAAACATTCCATTATACAAAGGAATGTAAAGGTATCCATACAGCAGTGGACCACTGGGTCACTTCGAGGCTGATGGTGATAGTGGAAGATATCAGGAACTCACACATTAGTGTAGTGGAAGATATCAGGAACTCACACATTAGTGTAGTGGAAGATATCAGGAACTCACACATTACTGTAGTGGAAGATATCAGGAACTCACACATTAGTGTAGTGGAAGATATCAGGAACTCACACATTAGTGTAGTGGAAGATATCAGGAACTCACACATTAGTGTAGTGGAAGATATCAGGAACTCACACATTAGTGTAGTGGAAGATATCAGGAACTCACACATTAGTGTAGTGGAAGATATCAGGAACTCACACATTAGTGTAGTGGAAGATATCAGGAACTCACACATTAGTGTAGTGGAAGATATCAGGAACTCACACATTAGTGTAGTGGAAGACATACAGATAATCTAAAGATAAACCTGTATATTGTCAGTGTGACTAATGATGAGTCGCAAATAATGTTAGTCTTGAACTTGAAGGTAAATATTTATCAAGTTTATTGTGAAACGTATTTATAATGCTGCTTCCAACCACTCTAACTGGTACATTATTCCATGTTAACAATCATATTGAAGATGAAATACTTCACCTCATCTGAGGTCAAACGTTTGCCCACCATCATTACTACGAGTGACATCAGACGTGACGTCATTAGTAGATAGATATCTATACCTCATAGTGATTTTTGTTGGTAATACAGATACTTAGTTTCGCTCTATTTCCAATGAACGTAACTTTAAAGTAAAGTAAATACGGTAAAAAAGTATCTTCCCGGATGAGTCCAATGAATTTAGAAATGATCAATACGACTCGTGTTGTCTGGGTAGGGTTGGTGAGTGTGAATGTGGACATGTTTCCTCATAATTATGGCAACTCATCTTTATTGTTAATTCCATCGAAATATGAAATCAATATACAATTCAATATTACAATTTGTCCCAGCATTGGCACAGGGTCATATCATACGATCATGATGAAATTGGTTCATAGTTAGACCTGCCAAGTCTCCTCAAATATGGAATGTTTCTAATTGTTGTATTCACCAGGTCTCCATATGAGTGGTCTGTACCATGACAGGTCGCTAGGTCTATGCTGGGTACGGGCCCTCACCTCAACCCGGCTCTTTATCTGATCTTGACTAACAGGTAGTTTGTTGTTAGGGAGGCTGGCTGCCTGGCTGGCACAGGGCTTTACAATATGACGGATCTCTTTGTACCAGGTAAACATACATGTGTATTATTGGAGTGATCAGAATATCTCCTTTATGACCAAACAATTTAATGGTAGTATTTCGTATAGAGTCAATGTAATGTTGGTATATTTGAAAACATATGAACAGTCATAAAGCCTGAATCCATAGTATATGTCAAACATTAAAGTTATATACATGTTGACTTTTATCATTACCAGTACAACATTGGTGAACTAATGGTCTTCAACCGGCGGTATGCACAACCTCAACAATCAGGAGTTGTTCATTATTTCTGTTATAAAGACTCAGGTACGTCATCCAAGGTAATGATTACTATCTTCTTTACAAGGATCACTTAAACTTGGAATAAAATGATGATAAATTAAGAACCATATGTATATATATAAACATGGAGATATATGTATCTACTTGAGTCAGACGAATGTATTATATGCTTAAGAATGTGACTGACAACTTAAAGAATAATGTACAAACATGATAGTTGATGTGATAAATGATTTATAGTAAATATGTAGTGTGTTGCATCAAAATGGTTCTTAAGAACGAAGGCCTTTTAGCCAGTAATGATGATAAGAAATTGAAAAAAGCTGTTAAAAGCATCATAATCATAAGCCCCAGAATATATCATCCTCTGGATATCTAAAATAAAATCCAACGCAAAATAACTAGGTTAGGACAGGATTCATTCAGCATTTAAGAAAATATGTACTTTGACTCTCCTTATCTCCTATCATCATTTCTTATGTTTACTTCCAACAAATGTTTCGTATATCATATAAAAATTTGTTATAGGTATTAGGTGAATATTGTCCAGCGACGCGTTGTATAACTCTCTGTTGTCAAAGTTCACCGGTGGAGTAGATCATATATTACAAAGCTGTGTCTCTCCACACAGATGTTACACGTCCCAGGTTAAGATATTTCCTTGATATGGCGTTTATCTAACATTGATATGTCTTCTATAAAGATCTGTAAACACGTTCTCCTGCGGGTCGATACCTAACGCTTTCGTATTAATCATTTGTAACTGACCAAGCATCACAAAGTTGTGTCACTTCCCACACTTTGTTTCATTAATCACTCAAACTATATTTGTTTCACCACTGATTTGATCCTTACAATAAATATTTATGTTTGTAATTTTCTTGATCATATCATTAGTCAGTTGAAGTGCACAATACGCTTGTCAACCTGGCCAGTCTACTGTTTTGGTTATATTATTCACAAGGTGTAACAGGACTCCATCCGTCAGCTGTGTCACCACCAGTGACAAGTCATCCTTAGCAAGGCTGTGTCATCCTCAAAGGACGGAGAGAAATAGTACAGTCTCGTCGGAAATCTTCTTGCTCCTGTGTGGAGTGCAGCAACCACGAAGGTGTAGGAGCGCCATCAAAGGTGTGCTGGTGATGTGTGGTAATGATAATAATACTGTTCACACCATCATCAACAACCATTTCTCAGGTTTTTCTATCCTACTTGTCGTCACTGATGATTTTCTTGGATGTACATCCTTCTAAATTAGGTTGTTCCATCTGTTCACACAATAATACGTTGAAAGGATTGTTAGATGACTTAAAAGTAGAATCTATAAAGGATTCATTACCGACTCACCTTCCATATGTCGCTGTACGTTTGAATGCACCATTCGTCTTACGAACAGGGTGAGAGCGTGTACGGTCTCAGAATTATCTTGAACCTCTGGGAAAACTGTTCAAGATGATTCGATTGATGGTTATAACATGACCTTTACCGCAGGTATGACCCTTGCAATCAACAGGGGTGAAAACCTTAATTATATGGGCCAAATATTTAGTAAGCGTGTGTATGACCTTACAAATATCTTCAACACGTGAAGGTGTTCAAGTATTTTTGGTTGAGGATCATGACTAACTTGTTGACTTTATTAACCCTGGCAGTCGATGAGCCACAAGCCCAAATAACCAACCAACCTGGCGATTATTTCAGATGTCTTGCTTCACTGAAAATGTAGCACCTGGGTTGAGGCCAAGGACTTGTTACCCTCCTCCTTTCAGTCTGTTTTTCTATCTCTTCTTCACAACACTCCCGAGAACCCTCCAGCAAACTCCACCACACTCCCCTTCCTGCCAAACCCTTCCCTCTACGTCGTCATTAATCAAGACAGACATTCATAGCTTCATATGCAGCTACCTGCTGGACCTGGACCATCATTTTATGTTAACTTACGGTTCACATTCTGGCTTCATGACCACAAGCTGATAGCCCTTAAATCCAACAACATATATACATCCTGTTATACAACTGATGTTACTGTCTGACGTATGTATGGTGCGGCTTGATGACCTTACCTGCTGATGGTCAAACATGTTATCATGTTGCAAATATCGTGATTTGTATGTTTTGTTGTGTGGCACAGATTCTGGTGTAGATATCTTTAATAACCTTTACCAGTTACTATCCAGTATAGTGAACGATAGACAGACTTACGTGTTACAGACTCCGTATGATAAACACCTGACGAACCTCGACACAAACATTTATATGTTGGGTAAGATCAGAGAACGAGTCGTCCAGTGGCAGAACATAAACCTACAACATATAACAACAACAACAACAACAACAACAACAACAACAACAACAACAAACAACTGTTATGTGAAGATCTAGTTATTCAAAGTGAGATGATCACAAGGAAGTTAGGGATATAGAGAGTAGGAGTGAGGTATAAGCTGTAGGCGGACCCACCGTGGCTGGTGCTATATAGAGCAGTGAGGGATAATACCATATCTTAACCCCTGGTGATGTGTGAGCTTATAAACACTGGTGGTATTTATGGCGGCCACCAACCAGGAAGTAATGTTCACCAGGATTGCTCTGCTCTAACACTGATCCAACAACTACAAGGATAATGTTGTTATAACCTTCTTGATCATGCTGGTTATAGAAGTATTATAGATACATGTGGTGACACAAGGATAATGTTGTTATAACCTTC